>NC_039364.1:232667626-232765703 GCF_003573695.1 Papaver somniferum | reverse complement strand
AAAAAAAAAAAAAAAAACGATGTATATATTCAAAAAAAAAAAAAATATATATATATATCAGAAAAATACAAAAAAATCAAGTTTTTATCAATTCCATCATCTCTTGTTCCAAAAATAAAAAGAGAATAGTCAATGTAAATAAGAGTCATGTAAATTGTCATTTTGTTGTTTCATTGTAATAAGCAAGGAGGGTGTATGCCATTGATATACAACGCGAGTAATTGTGAAATACCTCCAACTCATTCACAATTCTCGTAAAGTCCGGACAGCTAGCTAGATTTCGACCTTGGTTCTTAGCCTGAGAAACTATCTCTTGGTGATTAGTAGTCATAACTTCAGATCTTTCTTTACACATGTGTAGATACACTTTACACTCTTATCACATGTCTTTATTTGTTATCAGTGCTAGGATTGTGCCTTCGATAGCTAGATTGACATCTCCATTTTGCTGTGAGCTTAAACTGTTTTGCACATGTCACATTTGATGGAATATGAGCTTATATTTTGACCTAGAACTTTGTAGGTACGTTCTAAGCAAACCTTCACGAGACTTCAACTCGTCCACTAGGGACACTTAGTGGTTTAAAAGGCTTAGTGCATACGCTAAATGCATTCGAGAGACCAGCGACAGTGGTATAGTTAGGATTTCCTTAGTTTTGTTTTACTTGAGGACAAGTAAAATTCAGGTTTGGGGGTATTTGATGAGTGCCAAATATTGTATATATCTATCCCTTTTTGTTGGCATTTAACTCATCTTTTGTGCAGTAATTATACATTTTATCCCATATTCTGTATTTTCATTGTTTTCAAGAATAAATATTTTTCTTACTTAATTTTGCATTTTTAGGTAATAAATAAAGTCTGGATGACTTGCGGAGCGGAAAAGAGCTGAAGAGTGGTGAAAAGCCGGAAGAAATTACGCAAGGAAGCCGCAAAGAATGGAGCGCACGTCCAAAAAGCTAGGAATGGGCTCAAGAAGGAAGAATTGTTCTTGAAGAAGATATGGGCTTGGCATACCCAAGGCCCAAAACCCTTACCCAAACCCATTTTCTATAACCAAAACCGCCTCCATCTTCAGCCGTCGGATTGGATCCATCTCATCATACGATGGTCGCTCCTTCATCGCGCATCAAAATCTGAAGCTCCTATCAAACACCATAGTGCCTAAATTCCAAGCCTTCATATTAGATTGTAGTTGAATCCAACGATCGCTTCTTTTCCTGCGCATCAAATCTCGATACTTCCGCTTAACACTTCAACACCTAACCCCATCTAGAGCCGTTAACTTCGTTGTATCAAGACATCCGACGGTAGCTACCAGCCTCTTCAGGCGGAGCCATCCGATTCACCTACCATCTTCGCATCCAGTGACTCAGATTCACCAACATCGAACTTTGATATCCCACCTAACACCCAAGTATCAAACACCTATACCCTTCAGCCAAACGCACCTTACCCAAATTCTCATCTTCCTCCTTCGAGCAGTCGAGCTCTGCTCCTGCCATGTCCGCCACCTTACCCTGCCCCGCTCAACCACCACCTCAACCACCACCATCTCCTCTCAAATCAACCAAACACCATAACCCATCTCCACTACCATCATTACAACTTATCTAGCCACCTAATTTCCCATTTTTATACACGTTTTTCTCAAAACCCTAACGTGTGAAAAATTGGTAAATTAGGTGAGTTAGGAGAGCAATTGGAGGTATGGGAAGCAAGAGAAGACTAATTCTAAGCATGGGTTGAAGTTTGATTGGAGTCAGAGATTAGGTAAATTTCTAATTTTAATTTCTAAAACCCTAATTTTTCTGGTTTGGGAATTTTTTGGGGGAAATCAATTGAATGTTAAATTGAGGTATGGGTTAGTCTATTAGGGTTGTTATCAACATTAGGTAGGATTATTGTGATTTAATTTTGATTTTCACCAAACCCTAATGGAGACTGTTTTGGTCCTGTTTTGGGGGAATTGATTGTAACTATAAAAAGGGGACTGTGGGTGTGATGTGAAGTGATGCTGGAATAGCCAGTGTCCAGAACTTAGTTCTGTTAAATGTTCATTTTGCTGTTCACTGTTTATCCATTTTAATGTTTTGATTTTCTCCATTTTATGTCACTGTGATGTTGTTATGTGTTGTTCCTGTTATGAACTCCACTGTTGTGTTATGTTTGTTCTTTGCTGTCACTCCCATATTCCTGTTATGTTATGTTTCTGTAATGTTTGTATCATGTTCTGTAATGTTCTTGGTATGTATGTTATAAACCTCGAATGCTAGGACTAGATGAAACCATGAATCAATAAGATAGTCTTCATCATGTGCAGCTCTTGTCCAATGTTGTTAAGCCCTTAGACTAGTTGTACTTTAATCAGACAATTAGTACTTTGGTAACTATTTTAGCTGTGAGTAGAATATCCCCTAGGTTAATGGTGGATTCAACATCCTAGTGTTCTTTCATCACTCATGTTTACTGTTTTGTGTGAATGTTAGGCTAAAGCCTTTAGAGCATTGTGTTGATTAAGCAGTGGGGAGAAACTAGTGCTCACTAGTGACTGTGAGCAAACTGATTTTCTTCCCACTCTAATTGTATGCCTAGGATCTTGCCATGTCATTTTTGTGCCCTGTTCTTTCTTCACTCTTTGCCTTAGGCTAATTGCCTTTGTGTCACTTTCACTTTGTTCCATTTTGTTTTGTTTTTGTTCACTGTTTTGTTACTCATTATCTTGTTCACACTGTTTTGTTCACTGCCACTCCAATTCTCCTCCATTTCAACTTCTCCTGCTGCTGCTCCAGCTCACTTCTCCAGCCTTGCTGTGCTCCTGCCAGGCCCAGCCTTGTTTGCTGCTACTGCTCCAAACACAGCACAAGCCCAGTTCAGTTCACATCTAAGCCCAAAGGCCTAGCTAAATCAAAGCTCAAGTTCAGTCCACTAAAGGCCTAGTTCTCTGTCAAGGGTACTCAAAGCCCATTGACACTCAAAGCCCAGTTCATTCTTAGGGAATAAGGTCAAAACCCAAACTCAATTAAAAGCCTAGTGCACTTCAAGACCAACTGAGCCCAAGCTCAGTTCATTTCATTGTTAAAAACAAACCCATTAAGCCCAATTTACTCAAAGGGTATTCCAAGCCCATTGATATTCAAGACCCTTTGGTACTCAAAGCCCATTAGCAATTTAGAAGCCCAAAATAGCTAGAAACTACAAAACACACCCAGTCTCTGTGGATCGACCCGTACTTGCACGAGCTACAACCGACGACCGTGCACTTGCGGTATTACTGTAGGCCCGTTTTATTACGCTTTAATTTTCACGCCTTCCCGGGTCCACCAAGTTTTTGGCGCCGCTGCCGGGGATAGTTTGTGACTCTTTTAGAGGGCCTACCACCCTGACGATGATATCACTTACGAGCTCCTTGCTAATTATCAGTTTGACGAGTTTCATCTGTTGACTACGGTTGGAGCCTTCGAGGCGGGTATCATGTTGCCCCTATATAAGTCGGGTGACTCCTTTTATTATGACGTGTTGGCTAGTCGCGAAGGCTCTTCCACGAACACTCATAATCGTTCCGTGTCAGAACTATCTGGGAATTATCTTCGTTCACTGAAGGAATGTTACCTGCGAAGCAAGGGAGAGACTATGATGACCTGCTATGTTCCAAATCCTGCTGAGAGAGAGTGGTACACTCCTCAGAATTTTAACAGTTCTTTTGGGGATTATGTCAACAGCAGAAACCGTAAGCCGTGGAGTGTTAGACTTCGTAATATTGCTGCTCCCCGTGGTGAAATTCGTCTTCTGAGTGAGGTGAGTGATGCCAAGCTGAAGTATGTTCCTGGTACTGAGGGATCTGCTAAACGGAAACTCTTTCCTGCTCGTGAAAGGATTAAGCGTGACCATGATTATGAATGGCATGCTACTGTTATTGAGGTAGTTGGTCCTTGGGCTTATGGATGGATTCCGGGTCCACGCGGTTGGCGTCCTTCTGAAAATAGCAAGCCTCGTGAAACTCCTCCTGCTCGTTATGGAGATTTCTGTCCTTGGCGTCCGAATTTCGCGGGCATGAATTTTCCTTATGCTCTTGATGTCGTTGATGGAGATAATGAGGAGGGTTCTGGTGCTACCCATCCAACGAAGAGTGCTGCTGCTGCCAAGGTATAGTTTCTTCTTATATTCTCTATTTATTTGCCCCTTTTTCCTTGCTTGAAATAATTTTCATTTTTGAAGTGAGGGGAAAAAATGAGCCTTTGTGGGATGTATACTGGTTTGTAGGTGTCAAAGAAGAAGAAACTTGGACCCAAACAATCTTCTACTACGTTTATTGGTGAGGCTGAGGGTTATGAGGAGGTTACGAGTCCCGTAAACGAAGGGTATGGTGAGGATGAAGAAATGTCCAATGGAGAAGAGCGTACCGACACTTCTCACCCTGATGACGAAGGTGGTAATGGTGAAGAAGAAGTTTCCGCGGGTGGTGATGGTGAAGAAGAAGTTGCCGCGGGTGGTGATGGTGAGGCTGAGGGTAATATTACCGTTTGTGGTACTGGCGGGGGTGGATCTGCCCCTGTTGGCAATGATATTGTTGGTGTGGGTACTCTGCCCGTTATTTCCCCTTAATTTTCTTTCGGTGGGATATATTCCGCGGGGGAATCCTTTGATGTGAATGCTTCCATGGGTCTTGCCGAAGACTTCTCATTTCTTTCCCCAAATGATGAATGGGATGTGCTTGGGAATCTTGGCAAAGAAGGTACCACTGATCAGCAAGCTGAGAACGCAGGTGGTCATGATGAGGGTGGTAATGTCGAGACTTGCGCGAGTGAGGAGATAACCTCCAAGGGGAAGTCTGCGGTTGAGTCTCCTTCAGAGGATTTCCCTTACTCTCTAATGCCTGAAGGTGAAGATGCCATTTTGGCTTGGCTTAATAAAAAAGAACCTGATGTTCGTCCCTAACCCTGCCCTAGTGGTCGCTGGTGAGAAGAATTACGACGCTTATACTCGTCGGATGATGCAATTGTCTTCTTAAGCCCGCGTTGTTGAGATGTGGGAGAAGAATCTGAGAGATTCGGAAGCTAACCTAGTGGTTGACCCTCCCTCCTCTGTTGCTGATATGATGTCCATAGCTGACGGGTACCAATACGGTTTTCCCCAGCAGCGTGTCTTAGAGGTAAATCCTTGTACTCTTTCATGATATCCGCACATTGTGTTCTTCGTGATATCCGATCCCTTTGGTATAATAATGTTTGTTGTTTGTGACGTAGATGATGAGGAGCGAACATTGTAACCATGTTCTATACCAATTCTTCAAAGAAAAGTCTTTAAAGTTGGAGGCCAAGCTTCGTCATAGAGAAGAGGAACTGTCTGCGGCTGAAGTGGAAATAAATGAACTGAGGGGCCGTCTGAAGGAAAAAGAACAGCTGGGTAACGCTGAGGAGATTCTTCGTTCAGAACTTGCTATAGTCCGCAACGAATTGGAGCAGACTCGTAGGAATGTCTCGTCCTTCACAGGTTCGTATTTTACGGATCTTTCACTCCTCGTGATTCCCTATCTGTATTTTGGTGTTCTGTCTGAGTCTCCCCACCCTATCTTCAGTGGGTGGAGTCCCCGAGATGATATGGCTTCGGAAAGAAAGGGAACAACAGAAATCCCGTATTGCAGAGTTGGTGGGTAAGTTGAAAAGCGAAGCCGTAAAGTGGAATGCTCGTGCTGATGAGCACAACGCCTTAACAGCTGAGTGGCGTGAAAAGCGAATACTGATGGTTGATATGAAAAATAAGTACAATCATGATCGTTTTTTTTTAATGGTACACAACTATGGACGCGTGACAACCTGCATGATGCTCGGGAACATGCTTCGGACTTAGAGGCTAGAGTGCGCTTTTTGGAAGGAGAGTTACAACAGGCTCTTTCTTTCTTAGGCCACGGGGTTAGGGATAGTATACTGCGTATTTCCGAGGAAGGAGATAATGCTAGGGCCGAGGTTGGTGCTCTTAGTAAAGCCCTAGTAGCGTCTCGAGCTGATGTTGCTCGCCAAGTGGAGTCTGAAAGAGATCTTGAAGTGAATGTGTATCGACTCCATAAAAGGATGGGGGAGATGAATGACGAAATCAATCATCTTCGTCACTTGGATTCAATGAAGCAGGTAGATTTAGACGCGAGTCAATTTGCTCTTACGAACCTTCAAACGGATTATAAGAAACTATCCACCGAATATGACTTTCTTGATGAGGCTCGGGACGCAGTTGTCAATGAGTATGAAGAGGCTTCGGCTAATGTCGAAGGTATAACCTCATTTTATCGAGTGTGATTCTGTTATTTCTTCGGTTTAACCCCTTGGTATTTCTTTTTTTCAGCACTCGAGGGACAGTTTCACGCAGCAAATGATGAGCTTAAAAAAACTCAATCTGCCTTAGTGCAGCAGGAAGGACAAGCCAACTATTTCAAAGGGTTGTCCGCGTCTCGCGAGGAAGCATCGGAGATTGCCTACAAAGAGGCGGAACGCCTATCTGCATTGTTGTCTCATGCCAACCAGCGGATTGATGTTATCACTTATAAAGCTAGATGTCAGTTGGCTGAAGAGACCAACAAAGTCCTAGATAAGATTGAACTTGGTCTTAAAGTCGAACATGGTCTTATCAAGAATTATCCGCGTCGTCCCCTTCCCGCGCCCTTGCCTGGTTCTTCTGGGCCCTCTTCAGGTGGTAACGTACCTTCATCTCGCAGAGACAACCCTGTTGATGGAGCTGTATCGTCCAAGTAGATTTCTTTTATTAGTCATAGAAAGTTGATCCTTGTTGATTATATAATTTCAGATCATTTTTTGATGTGTTTCCTGCTTTATCTTATTTGCTGAATCTTGTAATCAACTCTTTATGAAATGGATCATCCTTTTGGCATACCTGCGTTATCAATTCATCTTTTTATTTTAAAGTATTGTGAAGTGTTAAACTAGAAATAACTTGTTTTGTAAAAAGTTGAGAGTGTTTGAGTGCGACACCGAAGGCAAATACCTTCGTGATCGTCTTGAGACCTGTCACCCCGCTGGCGAATCCTAGGCCAGAGGATTCCCAAACGGTGGGGGGCGAGACAGTGTTCTAGGATATGGAATGTTTATTTGAAAATATTTATATGCACCCATTCCGTCGACCCGATGCCTTAAAATTGGTTGGGTATCTCTTTCTGCTGGGTGCCTTCCCCCTGATCTTACACTCATAGACACTGATAGGGGAGCCCTGAGAGATTGTAGATTAACTACTTTCCCCAATATTGTTAATTTATTACGTAATGTACATGCGTTCATCCAGCGGGCCTTTTGACCATTTCGTTTGCTTGAAGATTTCCCAAAAAGTTTGTTTGATTGATAGGTTGAGGCCTGCTACTCCTCGTCCAGAGATAGAAACATGTAAAGCGGTTACGCTTCCTTCTTCTTCTGGTATTCTTCACGCAGATGCAAAGCTGCGCTGCTCCTATGGGTAGTATGGTTTGAGCCATTTAGCATTCCAAGGGTGCCGGAGGACCTCGCCTTTCATATTGCGAAGATAGTAGGAACCGTTTCCCGCAATGTCGTGTATTATAAAAGGTCCTCCCCATGTAGGTGCTAACTTTCCTCATTTCTTTTCTCGTTGATACTACGGGATTGTTCTTAGCACATATTGCCCTTCTACAAAATTTCGAAGCTTAACCTTTTTGTTGTACTCTCTCGCTAGTCTCCGTTGATAATTTTCCATCTTTTGCAATGCTGCTTCCCTCCTTCCTTCCAGGTCGTCCAGTCTCTCTAACATCATGTATGTTGTGAGATTTTTCTCCCAAGCTTCGGTCTTTGTGGTTGGCATGAGGATCTCTGTTGGGATGACTGCTTCAGCTCCATAAGTGAGTAGAAATAGGGACTTCCCAGTGGCAGATCTTCGTGTTGTCCTGTATGCCCATAATACATTGTGTAGATGTTCACACCATCGCCCCTGGTGTTCGTCTAATTGATTTTTGAGGATAAGGGCGAGGGTCTTGTTAGTAGCTTCCGCTTGTCCGTTGCTTAGGGTATATGGGGGTGGACTTGTTTTTTCTTATTTTGAAAGTGTCGAAGAGGATGTCTATGTTTTTACCCTGTAATTGTTTACCATTATCAGACACGATTTCCGCTGGTATGCCGAACCTGCAATAATGTTTTGGAATATGAAAGTAAACACGTCCACGTCTCTGATCCTGGATAAGGCTTTGGCTTCCAACCATTTACTGAAGTAGTCCGTGGCTACTATCAAAAATCGTCGTTTCCCCGATCCTTCGATGAAAGTCCCAACGATATCTATGCCCCATTTTGCAAATGGCCACGGACTATCCACATAATTCAACGTTTTTGCTGGTGCGTGTATCTTTTTGGCGAAACACTGACATTCTTCACATCGTCGGGACATTCTTGCAGCATCTTGTATCATTGTGGGCCAGTAATATCCTTGCGTTTTTTCTTTGTCGGCTAGTGATCTCATGCCGCTATGATTCCCTGCGTCACCATAATGGATGTCGTTTAGAATTCGATGCCCCTCTTTCCTGGATAAGCAACGTAGTAACGGTCCGAGGAAAGATTTCTTGTACAGGATCCCGTCCCGAAGATCATATCTTCCTACTTAGGAGAGTATTTTCCTGGTTTGTTTGTGATCCGCGGGTAAGGTTCCATCCTTGAGAAACGCATGGATCATCATTCTCCAATCATCTTCGTTGTTGAAATCTTCGTCTTGATTTGCTCTTGACAAGATATCTTCTTCGTCAAAATTGTCACGGATGTCTTCTCCCACCTGATCTTCGATATTTTCTTCCACTGTATGTTGATTTGTAGCAAAGGAAAATTGTGATGCAATCGAAGGCTCGTATACCCTTGTTATTTTGATAGCTTCAATACTCCTGTCCTTCAGCATGGATGATATATATGCTAGGGCATCCGCGTGCCTGAGATCCCTTCTGCATAAATGCCGGAACTTGATGTTCGGAATTTGTGATGCCAATGTTTGGACCAAGGCCATTTAAGCTGAGAGGGTGTCGTCGTACACATTGTATTCGAGCCCTATTTTCCGTATGACAAGCTGTGAATCACTTGTCAGTCTTACATCAGTTACCCCATCTCTATTATTAAGCGGAGGGCATGTACGACTGCCTCGTATTCGACGATGTTGTTAGTATGCTCTTTGAATTCTAACCTGAGTGCATGTACGATCCTTTCTCCAGTTGGGGTGGTGATGACAATGCCTATTCCTGCCCCTTCCTTATTTTTGGAACCATCAACGAAGACTTCCCATTGTCTTTGACTCGCGGGTTCGAGGACA
Source organism: Papaver somniferum (assembly GCF_003573695.1). Classification (NCBI taxonomy): domain Eukaryota; kingdom Viridiplantae; phylum Streptophyta; class Magnoliopsida; order Ranunculales; family Papaveraceae; genus Papaver; species Papaver somniferum. The sequence goes on along the minus strand of NC_039364.1, from coordinate 232,756,406 downwards.
TCAATTGGATCCTTGCTTTCCTCGTCGGATTCTGGCATTCCCCTAATCTCTTCATCGTTGTCCAAGGGGAGGTCTGCTAAGAAATCCGCCAAAACTTGGGATTTTTGGGAATGTTGAATTTCATGAATGATGTTGAATTGGTCCAGGTGGGTGTTCCACTTGGCTATTCTACCTACTTTTCCCGCGCTTTTGAGGACTGCTTCCAGTGGTGATTTGCATGGGACGCGGATGAAGTGAGTTAGGAAATAGGTTCTCAGCTTTTGAGTAGCCCATACCAATGCCAGGATGAGTTGTTCGATCTTCGTGTAATTCCTTTCCGCAGAATTGAGGGTCTTACTGATATAATAGATAGGCTGTTCTATCTTCGTATTAGTTTTGACCAACACTGAGTTAACTGCGTCTTCTGTCGCTGCTATGTACAATGCCAAAACCTCATCAGGATCAGGCTTCTGCAGGATCGGAATTGAAGCCAGGTGTTCCTTGATTCTTTGGAAGGCTTCTTCGTATTCTGCGGTCCATTCAAACTTACTCCCTTTTTTTAGAATATTGAAAAACTGTTTGCATTTGTCCGAGGATTGGGCAATAAATCTGCCCAAGGCTTCTAAGGACCCATTGAGCTTTTGCACTTCTTTTAAATTCTTTGGAGATGGCATTTCTACTATAGCCTGAATCTTCGCGGGGTCTACCTCAATACCCCTTTTTGTTACCAGGTATTCGAGGAATTTCCCTGAGGTGACACCGACAGTGCATTTTTCTGGATTTACTTTCATGTGATGTTTCCTCATTGCTTCGAAAATATGTCTCAGGTCCTGGTGGTGATCTTTGCGCAGCCTACTTTTGACGAGCATGTCATCAACGTAGACTTCTAGGGTACTACTAATCCATGGACTGAAGATAGCATCGACCATTCTTTGGTACGTTGCCCCTGTGTTTCGAAGTCCAAAGGGCATTCTAGTGTAGCAATAAAGGCCATGTGGGGTGTAGAATGCTGTGTGTAGTTGATCTTCTTCTGCCAGGTCTACTTGGTTGTAACCAGAATATCCGTCCATGAATGACAGCTCTTCGTATCCTTCCACTGCTTCAACCAGTTGATCTATGCTCGGCAGGGGATAGCTGTCCTTTGGACATGCCTTGTTGAGGTTAGTAAAGTCGATGCATATCCTAACCCCTCCATTTTTCTTAGGAACGACTACCATGTTGGAGATCCATGTAGGGTATTTGACTTCCTTGATGAAGCCTGCTTCTAGTAGTTTCCGAAGTTCTTTTTCTACCGCCTTATGATACTCTGGTGCAACTTTTCTTATTTTCTGCCTGAAAGGTGGCGTGCCTGGTTTGATGCGCAGCTCGTGTTGGATTATTTTCGGATAAATCCCCGGCATGTCTCCTAACTTCCAGGCGAATACATCCGCGTATTCTTTAAGTAATTTGGTTAAGGAATCTTCTCTTTTTTCGTCCATTATGGTCCCTACTTTGATCATCTTCGGGTTTTCTTCCGTTCCTGTGTTGATTTCTTTTACGGGCTCCACTGGTGTGAACACCGGCTTCGGGTCCCCGAGGACTGGGACGTTCTTTAATTGCTATTTGGTATGTTTTTGTCCTTCGTTGGCTGCTGAAGTACTTTCCTATGTGTTAAGGACATTATCATCTTTTGTCAAACCCTTCCTTGTGGTTTCCTTGAGAAACAGGTCTATGGACTTTTCTTTCGCAGCTTCTTTATTTTTGATCCTTTGGGTTTTTCGCTGCTCTTCCTGTTCGTTGTTGATACGATCCTGAGTGGTCTGGCACTCTTTTGCAGAGACCCGATCTCCCTTGATTTCCATCACTCCCTCGGTTGTAGGGAACCTGAGATATTGGTAGTAAGTTTCTGCAACTCCCTTGAGTTTATGTACCCACTTTCGTCCAATAATGACGTTATAGGGGGATGGAGCGTCAACCACGCTGAATCGTGTCTCTACTTTCATGGGCCCGGCGTTCACCTGATACACGATGTCTCTCAATGGATTTTTGGTCGCTCCATTGAACCCGTAGATGGTGTAATAAGAGGTCATTAGTTGTTCATCATGGAGCTTCATCCGTTTGAAGGCGTCGTAGAATAGAACGTTCATTGAGATTCCCCCGTCGATGAGGATTTTTTTGAGGTTACATCCGGCCACTGGTAGTGTGAGGACCAAGGGATCGTTATGGTATTCCATATCTTCTTCGATATCTTCAGTATCGAAGACGATAGGTGCGTCCATGCACTCTTCGTGCTCGTCCACCTCTACGCCATCAATCTTATATAATTCGCAGTGGTCTTCGAATTGCTTCCGTAGCCTCTTTCCTATCTGCGCTGTAAGTGAGGGCCCTGAGGCTTCGGAACACGAGATGGTGTTGATTGTGCGGTTTCCCTATGGAAGTTGGACTTGCTTGGTTCGTTTGGATCTGTCCTCGGTGACCTCCTTTCGTATGTATTGCTTGAGTTCGCCAGCATCAATCAATTTTTGGATCATTATTTTGAGGTTTTTGCATTTCTCGGTCTGGTGTCCATTGAAGCAATGATACTCACAATAATCTTTAGACTTTTCGGTTCTTGGGGGTTGTTTTCCCTTAGACCACGACCACTCCAAATTTTCCCTTCCTTTGATCTCTCGTAAAATCCGAGCGTAGCTAGCATTGAGCTTCGTGTAAACCTGATCTTCGAATTTTCGATCGTCTTTTCGTCGTTCATATCTTCGTTCCTTCCTATCTTCGTGAGGCCGTTCCACTGAGCTGTTTCTTTGGGCCCCGCTGGTTTGTTCTGCGGAATTGGTACGGTGAGACCTCTGCGTTTGTGCCATCGGGTTCTCACGCTGGATTTCTTCAAGACGAGCGTACTTCTCAATAATTATTCGAAGATCTCCTTCTGTCTTAGGTACACTTCCGTGGATCTCAACAAATAGTGGACTCATTCGGTCTAATCCCCACTTGTAGCAGTTGATACTTACTACGGGATCCACACTCCCTATGGCTTGGCAGATCTTGTGCCATCTGTTGGTGTATTCCCTCGTGTTCTCCTTGTAACCAATTTCCAGAGAAAAAAGTTTATCCATTCCGGTGTTGACAGCTTTGTTGTACATGTAGGTCCTCAAGAATTTCTCTGCGAGTTGATCGTAGGAGTTGATGGAATCAGGTGGCAGGTTGTCAAACCAAGACAAAGCCGATCCCTTCAGACTTGATGGCAAATATCTACAGAGGACGGCGTCGTTTTGACTCCATCGGGCTAAGATACGATTATAATACCGGATATGTGCCGTGGGATCACTGGATCCGTCATAGCATTCAAAAGTTGGGACAGGGCACTTTAACGGAATGGGGGTATTTGCCAGGCGATGAGTTAGGGGCGTGGAGTTAGCTTCTTTCATCACCTATTCAAGCCTTCCTCCGCCTTCTCTGGCTTTTAACTGCCTGATCTCATCCATCATCTCATCACGCAGCTCCTCCATTGCGCGGTAATATCCCACGTTCTCATGCTCAGTTGAGAGTTTCTTTCTTCGAACTTCGCTGTCATAATAATCTAAGTCTTCGGCGGCATATTCCGGATCGGATGCACTGCTTCCCCTGGCGGCGTTTTCTAGGATGATTCTTCGGTCTCGATTAGGCTCTGGTGCTTTAGAATTTGCTTCGTCCAATTGTTGGCTAGTCTTCGTGCTTTGGGAAATCCTATCTTTCAAGTCTTGGTTCTCCCTGGCCAGAAGAGTTACGGCGTCTGCGTAGACCTGCTGGCTCTTTTTCAATTCTTCGAGCTCTACCATCATTCGGTGGGACTGGTTTGATCCCTGATTGGGAGTTCCGGTTTGTACCCCTACGGCCATAGTTCCCCCTTCGTTTACTGTGTGCATTAAGGGTGGCAGAGGATCATCTTCAATTGTTGGTATCTCCAAGTTTGGTCCCCTCGGTTGAGCTTCCACCCGCGGTACTAAAACCACTGGTATGGTTTGGTACTGACCGTTGGTTGACGGCATTCCGAAGATTGGTGGATGTGCGAGCTGATGTGTCATAGATTCTGCCACCCATTTTTTTGTTGATGGATTTGTTTTGAAACCAAAGTCTTGTTAGCTTCTGTATCCTGGAGGGCCGCAACAGTCTTCGTGGCTGCTGCTTTGAGAGCCACGACTGCAATGGAGTTAGTGTTCATAGGTGAGGTGATTTCCGTAGCATCCTGCCTCTGAGTAGATGTTTTAGCTTTTTCTCCTTTCTGCTTGCTTCGGGTCATGACCGGGGTAATCCTCGGTGTCTCCTTTGATGAGGCTTTGGTTTTTCCTGCCTCTAGTATATTTTCCATTTTAATCTTTTTCTGCATAGGGGAATAAATAAAGAGAACCAAAGATATCCACGAGGATCGGGTTAGTGCCATTCGTATCCGCAAGATTATTGGAATGGATGGAAATGAGATGCCCAAGGGCCTCAATAAAATAGAAATGTAAAGACTTCATCGGTCTAGTTTTTGCAATACAAATCCTCTAATAAACAATCATGGATCTTGTTTTCAGACTACTTTTGAAAAAGAAAACTCTTGAAAAGGCAGATCCGTCGCGTGAACTCATGAATCTGGATTATTAAGTCTTAGTTTTAAAAGGAAAACGCCTTACGTGCAAATCTGTGATAGATAGTCGTGGGTTTGTCTGTTTTGAAATGGTGTTTGTGAAAATGAAGACCATGAACCCAGAATAAAAAAGGTTTTGAAAGCACGCTGAACCCAGAATAGGGCACAACCTAATTCTAGAATTGTACGTCGTATGCGTAATGGGGATGATTATATCGATTCATCGACTCGAAGCCTTCGGTCTTGTCATTGTCTAGTCGAATATTATCATAAATAATGTTCGTATAAAGGAATAAACCAAGAATCAAGTATAAATGTAAAGCATATGAAGTTTAACGCTGAATGTAAGGTGCTGAAATGTAAATAAGACAGATTTACGTGGTTCGGCACTAAGGCCTACATCCACGGGGTTGGTGCTTCACTATGTATTGAATGGTTACAAAGATAGTCGAATGACTTTAGAGTATACATAGGTCTGCGTAAGTAGGGGAATTACTTACTCTTCATATTTCTCTCTCCTATCTTCTCCTATAATTGCTCTCAATTGGTCCACCCCTTCTCTCTTAGTGGAGAGGGGTATTTATAAGGTTGGAACGTGGGTCCCATTTCTGAGGCGTCGTTGTAATCTTATCTTCTTGTGCTTTGTGCCCATTACGCAGAGGTCTCCGACATATCCCGCGGCCTGAGCTTGAATACGAAGGATTATCCTCGCCTCTTCCACTCGCTGATTGACACGTGTATATCTCTTTGGTATTTAATGCGGGTAGATGGATGTCTGCTCGTGTCAGACAAGTGTCTCTTTGTCTGGTCACATCTGTGTCAGCCAAACTTCCTCTCGGCCGTTGATCTGGGATCTCTCTCGGGATTGGGTGTGATAACACCCAAGGAGTATTATCTGGTGCTCCTCTGAGCCATCATACCTCTGTGATCCTCTGACCCTGACCGTCAGATCTGCTGACCAGTGACATCTTCTGATGAGATGCTTGCTATCATGTTTTGATATCTTGTTTTGTATGCCTTCCACGTGCCTTTTTCTGTACACGTGATGGATGATGAAAGGTGTACATACAGTTTATACCCAGCCGAATTGATTTGAGAAAATTACCTCTTAGGAAAATTACCTAAGAGGTGATTATTCCTCCATTTAATCACTAGCCCGATGAATGAAAGAAGACCCAAACCGCCTCCAACTTCCACTACCCAAAACCAAAGAAGAAGCAAAATGTTTCTGAGACTTCATTCCACTCACTTTAGTAGTATATAGTAATAATAAAAGAATTACTGGGTGATTGCCACGTGGCATGTTCGAGTCGAAGAATATTAGAGAATTAGGTAAGGAAATGCCATGTAAAGTAAAATCTGAAGCTATCCAGACAAACTTGTTTCGAGACAACCACTGTTGCAGTGTACTGGTCTAGGTAAGTTAATTTAGTTTAAGAATGGACTCGAAGTGCACCTCAAGTTCTGTTAACATTAGATATTTGCTTAAATAATCTCCTACTCAAAAATTACTGAAAGCACTGTAACTCGTGAGTTGGGAAGTAAAAAGTATGAACCAAAAATGCGTCTAGACTCTAGAGCAATGAATAAACAAAAGATCTTCAAATTTGCAGATGACATTAACAATCCTAAACAATTGAACCAAAAATAAAAAACAGAAAATTTCCTGAATGTTTTACGATGAGAAATTGATCGCACAGTCTGTAGAGCCTTTGGGAAACATCAGTATCTGTTGCATAAGGTGGTCCTTCATGATTTTCAGCAACCATTGCCTAAATTCGTCCTTCCATTCTTGCGGCCAAGCTGAATAATCCTTCCATTCTTGCGGGATAGCTGGAGAATTCATCCATCCTTGTGGCAAAGTTGAAAAGTCCTTCCAGCTTTGTGGGAAAGTTGAAGAAAATACTATATCCATTGTCCGCAGAATAAGTGACTCCTTCAGGAAGAAACTTATTACATTCAGCTCCTCTTTCGACCCATTAAATTCCCGCACTTCGACTGCTTTCAAATGTAGCAACAAACACTCTGGCACCTTTTGTCTTCCGAAGTCATTGACTTGATTGAATTGAGAAAAGCCCTATAACCAAACTTAAAGGGTTAAAAACTTACCAAAAGCAGTAGTTACAAATTTAAACATTCATCAAAACCAAGAACCCTCCATTTGTTCTTTCCACTATTCCCGTCATCTTTTAATTGATGCATATTCAGAAAATGGATTAGCAACACCTGGTTACAAACTTACTAGTTGTAGATTTTTGCTGATGGGAATTCATGGGAGGTAATTTGACTACATGTAATAAGAGGATCACATAAAACACGATATGATATGTTTACGGGTCACAAAGTCCAGGCTTAACAAAATGATGAACCCACCGATGTTGAGCTTGGCTAGTTCTTCTCTTTAGGTTAAGAGTTTGATTCGCTCCAAAATTTTGGGTTATATCAGGAAAATTGTTGGCTTAATGTTCGCCATAAGTACCAAATTTATAAGATAAATAAAAAACAGCACAACAAAAGATATATACTTGAGAGAGGCAGAAGACTTGCCTGAGCAATGACAATCGATTCCAGATTAGGCAAGGTCGAAAGAAGATAAACCAAAGTTGTAACAGTTACACAAGTCCTTTTCGAACTTACTTCTAATCGTCTCAAATTATGAAAGGTAGGCAATCGTGAAGCGAAGAAACCATCATAAAAGAGAGACTAGCAGGCGGGAATAAAACAACATATGTCAGTACATTAAAATTAAGACATTTATTGAAGATAAATCTCTGCCAAGCAAGGAAAAGTAAAAAGAGAGCAAATATACCTCGAGGGTGCTGCCTGAAATTTTCAGAAGCTTTGCTTTTGAAATCCCTCCTAGAAGGTTTCTTAGACCACATTTCCTTGCCTGTTTTCCTATTTTTCCATTTAGAATTTCAAAAGCAATGTTAATGTCTGCATCGACTAGGGATGCAAAGCCATGATCCATTAGAACATAATCTTCTGGTATGCCGACGTATGTTAGAGACTGTAGATTTGGTGAATATATCTTGATCTTAAAACTATATTTCTTGGAGTTAGTAATGAATAACCGCTTCAATGAAGCAACTGAAATATGCAAAACCTTCTTTTTCATCATGTAACAATCGGTTAACATCAATTCTTCGAGGACAGGGCAACTTGAAAATAATTGTGCACTCGAACCCTCATCCACAAATACCATATGCTTAAGGTGAAGAATCTTGAGCCTCCGAAAAGAAATTGCTTGAGGAAAACCAAGAGTCCCTGTCTTTTTGATTTTAGTTGAAAGATCCCCAGCCATCTCTATCTCCAACATAATCAAGGTTTCACTGGTAAATAAACATGGCGGTAACAGAAAGTTTTTCGTTAAGCAGAGACTCAGTTCTTCCACTCTGCGCATTATTAGAGTAGAAATCCATCCATAAATTCTATTATTATCTAACAGACTATCCTCTGACTCATAATACACTCCATACTTGAGACAAAATTTCTTAATAGAAAGCATATCATTAGATGGTACTAGCATTCTATCCAGAAAATTCCCCAGCTTATAAGTCTCTTGATATCGAACATTCTCAAGCATTCTCTTATTACTAGTTTTAACTCTCCGACGCCATTTGCGAATATCAATAATAGGATTGGATATCCATAAGTCTTTCCATCTTTTAGATAACACACTTGTAGCAACTACACATTTAACCGGAAGGAATGAGAAAATAAGGTAAATCAGCGGATCGTACAACTCACTGATCCTATCCTCCCCCACACCCATGTTTCTTGTACTTACTGTGATCCACCTTCTCTTGAACCCTAATCAATATTTAATGGTAAAGTTAGAAATGGAATAGCTTGCAAATTGCATTTTCAGCCTAATCCATACATAAAACCCCAAATATTTTCATATAACTACAATATGCAGGTAAAAAGGAAAGGAAAGAAAACTTATAATTTAGGGGTTTTCTATATGTTAGGGTTTTACAGAACTATGATGTAGAATTATGGCTAGATTAACTAAACAAAACATAATTGTTCCAGAAATTATATCATGTTCAAAGAACAATATGTAAATTGAAAATAATAGAAATTCCAACATTTTTCTTCAACTAACATCAAAATGAAAGAGGGAGGGGTAAAAATAACATTTTAAGATTACCTGAAGCAAATGATGATGATTTCTCGACACCCTGAAACAGATTATTTCTTCATTTTTAGCAAAACCCTAAAACTTAACAATTGAGTAGCACTTCCCACCTTTCTATACAGTTTTACTGGGTAGTTACCACGTAACACGTAGTTACCATCACCACGTAACCAAAAAGCCCTGTAACCAATACATTTCAATTTGGGCCGAGATTCCTGGTTTCAGCACGACCAATCGAGATGTCTGCCAGAAACTCGTTTAAATCATGATTTATATGGGATGATACCAACACCAAAGTATTGAAAGCGTGAAGTCAAGTGTGGCTCGTTTTTTATTTTTGAAAAGCGGTGCATAGGTTGAATCGTGAAAAGCACTTCATGGTTGGCGGTGAATCGTAAAATATAAAATTTGATATGTCATAAAACATAGTCGTATTATCGTAAATAACTGTGTAGAAAAATGATTGAGTACTCACATATTACACATAAAGGTGACATGTTTGAATCCCACTATCCTTTTCTAATTTCCAAAAGCATTATTTCCTGAAGTTTGACCATTTTGCGCTTATATGACTTTGGTCAAAATTATTGACTACAAGCTTCTCATTCCAAGCGTTTCATAGGTACGAGTCGGAGCGTTTCTAGGAAAAAAACGTAAGCGAAGCGTACACTTTTACAAACCATGACCAACACTATTAGGGGATACCATTTAGTCGATCCAACGGTTATAATAGCTTAGAATTCTTTTGTCATATATAGAATGATATCAGCCTCCAATAATACTGGTATCCATTTTATAAATCTTGGTCTAAAATGGCCAAGATGGTGGAGAACTGAGGCAAGATAAATAAGCTGGATCATTAGTAGTGGTAGTATGCACTAGTTTTTTGTTTTGTTTTTTTCCTTCTTAAGCATGAAATTTTAATTAACTACTAGAGGGCTATTACAAGATGGTAGGTGATACCCGTTGGATCAAATACAGTTGGATCGATATGCCATGAAATTGCAGTAACATGGTATTGAAGCGAAATGTGAGTAGCATTCTTCATATTCAAATTGGTTGGGGGTGGGGGTTGGAATCGGCGATGATGAGGTTGTCAAGTCTCCGCAGGGCTTCGACGAATGTTTTCCACAAGAAAGACTGTATTTTTTATGCACACGACTGTGTCCATAAAAACTTAGTTGTTGGTGATGTGGTTTGTTGGAATTGATCCGAGATGCTGGTTAGGTATTTTTCTCCAGATGATGCGGAGTGCTGCTCAATCAATTTCTGCCTACATTATTGTTTAACGAATTTTTCCATAACTTCAAACTGTGTGTTTAGTTTTGAGTGTGTGTTTAAGTAGAATCCAATTTGTTCCTTCGAATGAAGAAGTTAATAACCACTACTACTACTAAAGTTACTACAATCACTAAAACTGAAAACGTAAACTGAAAAATACAAAATGGATTACAGACTAGACTGATACAAATTAAGGTAATTAAAAGGGTACAAATTTGTTTGAAAAGTAAAAACAGCTTGTCGAGTTCATCGAACGATTCGTATACACGATCTAAGATTTCAGTACTCAAAGATTTCAACATGTGGAGGTGCTGATTATGCTGTTTGCAAAGAAAGATATGTCACCTTATTTCATAGATTCCACAGATGAAGTGAAATTCTTATAGAGGACCAATGTGAGAGATTGACATGTCATAGGTTCCACTAATAATGCATTAAGGCTTATTAATTGTGAATTAAGCTGAAGATAAGGTTAATTGTGAAGCTGAAGATGAATATTATCAATCTAGATGAGTGAGGGAACTGGAATCCTTTGGAAAGAATTCTGACTATTGGTGCATAAGTGAAAATATGGCGGGCCTGAAAACAAAGATGTTATTTTGTGTGCGTTGGTTAAAGCTCAATACTACTTTCTGGAGTCTGAAAAGGTTAAACCCCTATCATAAAAGGCTCCAAAAGGACTCAATCAGTATCGAAAACAAACCACAAGAAAATGACCAGAATCTTGGAAAAAACTAAAAAAGCAAAAACAAAAGAATCATCACAAATAACTTCTAAAATCCAAAATCACACTGAACTTTGCAATACAACGGAAAAGACACAAGTAAAGGAGATGAGACTAATAGATAAAACACCACCAACAAAACTAAAACAAAATTTTAAACTAAAACTAGTCTGGTGGATTGAAACAATTGCCTTTCAACTTTAAAAACAGTTACATAGAGCAAAGCAAGCGGGTAACTAAGTAACTTCACAAGCCAATGAAAGGCTATGGAGGATAGCAAACAACAAACTCAAAAGAAACAAGGTTTTACAAACTACACATACCAGAAAAACAAAAAGGGTATTGAGTATGAGAAAATATGTGCAAGAGAGGTCTAACAGATCAAGGTTTAAGAAATTTAAAAGGTAACTTTTGGTTCATTCTGTGAGATGGGCATGGAAATCAAAAGGTCTCACATGGTTAAAGAAATACAAAAGCTAAAAATCGATAGACTCTTGGAAAAATAACAAGAGAGGTTTAATGAGAGCATCAAACACCATGATATGATATAAATGGTATAATGATAATAACTAAAGAATGTTCCTTTTCTGCGTTACTGACAATGATATTGAGGAGGTACCAATTTGAAAATTACCTCATACTTGAATAATGAAGAGGCTAATGCATCTGGGAACAATGGCCGGATAGGTTGTCGAAGGAGATCGGAGCCGAAAATTCTCAGATGAAAATCCATATATATCTTATCCAGAAGCACCAAGAAATTAAGTTAAAACCCTAGAAAAAAGGTGGGGTATCACAATAATTATCGATCAAGCAAACCTATTGTGTTTGAAGGCCGTTGAGTCGAGGATTTAGCCGTTGATGTTTGTTGAATCTATGGAGGTTGTTTTAGGGTTTTGTTGATGAAGTTGAAGGTTGAGTTATGGATTTGGGTTACTGGCCTTTTTCTTTCTCTAGATGATTAAAGTTAAGTTGAAATTTGAAGATTAGATTTGTTACTGCACAGATCTGAGAAGATCTAAGCAGTTTAAGGTTGCCAGAGAAAAAGTTTCCCCCTATAGGAAATTTCCTATTAGAGATAAGAAAAAGTCGGTTAGAAAAAGAGTATAGTTGAATCAACTAAAGTTTTGGGCAAGGTTGTTGGTGGTAGTAGTACTGTGGGAAAAAGCGGGGGTCTAACAACCACACCCAATATTCTCTTAGCAATATGTATGGATTAACTCCAATATACTTTCAAGAGAATCAACTAGAAAGTCAGACTCAATCTTAAGAAAAGTATATCAAAAAGTTATATCTCAATTTCTCAATTCAATCTGCAATCAAACAAATAGGAATTTGCGAGCCTGATTGAATATAAGAAATAACTTGGACGGTATCAAAAACCAATATCCAAGTTTCAATCAATTTAATCAACAACCAAAGGTTGGATTCACAATTGATTGAACTTACGCATAACTTGTAATATTTCAATTATATAAACAGATATAATGCGGAAAAGAAATAACACAGACACCAGAAATTTTGTTAACGAGGAAACCGCAAATGCAGAAAAACCTCGGGACCTAGTCCAGATTTGAACACCACAATGTATTAAGCCGCTACAGACACTAGCCTACTCCAAGTTAACTTCGGACTGGAATGTAGTTGAGCCCTACCCAATCTCACATTGATCAAGGTACAATCGCGTTCTTTACGCCTCTGAATCCCAGCAGGACTCTGCGCACTTGATTCCCTTAGCTGATCTGACCCACAACTGAGAGTTGTTACGACCCAAAGTCGAAGACTTGATAAACAAATTTGTATCACACAGAAAAGTCTATTGAATAGATAAATCTGTCTCTCACGGATAAACCTATGAGTTTTGTTCCGTCTTTTGATAAATCAAGGTGAATAAGAACCTATTGATACACCTGACTTATATTCCCGAAGAATATCCTAGTAATATCAATCATCTCACAATAATCTTAATCGTACAGTAGCGAAACAAGATATTGTGGAATCACAAACGATGAGACGAAGATGTTTGTGACTACTTTTTATCTTGCATATCAAAGATTAAATCTCGAGCAAATATTTGAGAAGATAGTACTCAATCACGATAGAAAACAGCAAGATCAGAACTCGCAACTACAGAGAAAATAGTTGGGTCTGGCTTCACAATCCCAATGAAGTCTTCGAGTCGTTAACCTACAGGGTTTCGTGAAAAGCCTAAGGTTAAAGGAGAATTGACTCTAGTCGCAACTAGTATCACACAGGATGTGTGGGGATTTGGTTTCCCAGTTGCTAGAGTTCTCCTTTATATATTCTTCAAATCAGGGTTTGCAATCAATGCTACCTTGGTAACAAAGCATTAAATATTCACCGTTAGATGAAAAACTGATTAGACTCAAGCTAATATCTTCCAACCGTTAGATCGAACTTATATTGTTACACACAAATGAAAAGTGAATTCATTTAGATATGAGTAACCATACCTAAACGTGTGCACCTTTGTTGGCTCAACAATAGTTAACTGAAGTTATCTATATGAACACTTTTATATCAATCATATTAATCTTAACCATAACTAGTTCAAATGACTCAAATGAAACTAGTTATAGAGTTGTTCAATTGTTTATATTCTCATAGAGGTATACAAGATACAATTGAAGCAAAATCTATTTTGACTCACTCGAATCAAGTCATGAATATTATAGCCACGGTTTGCAAAAGATTGCATTCCTTATTATATAAATGTATTAGTTCATGAACAAACCGATTTTAAAACATTATCCACTCAGGTATGCAAACAGGTACACATACCTAGCTGGCCGGACTAAGTTTGGGTTCGCCAGTACGCGAACTGGTACGCATACCTTCCAAACCCAGTAGAAATTCCCGGAACTGAACCTCACGCCAGTACGCGTACCGGTATGCGTACAAGGTTCCCGGATTTCACTAAACCAACTAGTACGCATAAGGGTATGCATACCATGGTTCCTGGACTTGGATTACATATATGCAAGTACGCATACTATGCTTATATCCAATTGTTTTAAACTCTCATTTCAACCATTGAAACATTCTTGGAAGACGACAATAGTTGTCTCACACAAACTATTAGCTTCAAAGCAATTTTCAAGTGATTGAATGATCAATACGAAACATTCCGAGTACATCAAATGACTGTCTCACACAAATCATGTAAGATATTACCAGGCGATTTTCACATGATCATCTTTTTATTTTCGTCAAGAATATAAGATGAACTTGGTTAAAGCGAAAGACTACCAACACATATTTCGAGAAATATATAAGCGAGTTAGACTCAGCTCGAAATATCAAATGTGTATAATTGAAGTTTATATAGCTATACGACTTTTGTCTCAAATATGAGATAAAGTAGATAGACTTTTGAGTGATAGATGAGTTCAAGTCTCCACATACCTTTTGTTGATGAAGTTCCACAATCTCCCCTTAGTAGTTCTTCGTCTTCAATCGATGAACGCCGTGAAGTCTAATGCTCAACTACACTTTCTATCCTAATCCGAGACTTATCTATAAGTATACTAGAAATCAAGACTTATAGTTTTGGAAACTAAACTTGACAACAAGCTTGACATAGCAACACTTGCGAGTTCAACCGAGCAGTGCTCTAACATCGTGAGATGAGAACTAATGATAGCTTTTGTTAAGGAAAAAGGTTAAAAAAAATTATTGGTAAAATGAGAAAGAAAAACAAGTGTAGAAGCGCTTAGGCGAAACAAATAGAAGGACGCATACAAATCTCCAAAGCAACAAAAATTACAGCCAGAAGTGCGGATTCCCTAACCAAACACCAAAAAAAGAAATTAATAGATAAAACAGGGAACGTCGCCTAGAGTTATATAACTGGTAAGTTTCTTTCCCCGTGCCTGAGAAAAGGTTGTAAAAATTGAAAAGAAGATTGAGTATCCCAGTTTCAGAAAGTGGCAGAGGTAAGACGTTTAGTCGCCAATATACATGCCATTGAGTTTCCTTATTCTGAAATAGGACTAGGAGTTTTAAAGTTATTAATACATAGGATAAAGTTTTTTAAGTTGCCTCCATGCAGTAGAGTTTTTTTTTCTCCTGTACTTTGAAATTTCGAGCTAGACCACTTCCAATACTTTCCCATTGTTACTTTCTATATTTATGTTTGGTTTATTCAAGTGTTGTAGCCATTGGATTGTCATAAAAGTCGTCTGTTTCTTAAAATCTCTCCCCTTATACTGATCAGTGAGCTTTGAGACTCCTTCCTCCGAGGACGTCACAAGCACAATCAAATTCAACTATTATAACAACAACCTTGGTCTTTATTGTGTTGTAAGCAATTGTTATGTTGAGTTTATCTAAGTATATGTCATTCAAATTAGGTACAGGAGAATAGTTTATGCTGATTTCATGTTTTTTATCTAGATTTTTCTTGATTTTCCTATTGCAATTTACCAAGTTTATAATCAGCCCAATTATTGTTTTTGTATTTAACTTTTTCTTTTCAAAAATCCGTTCACATTTTGACTTCCAGATACCACATAGAGTTGTGGACATAATCTCTAGACAATCATCTCTACCTATCAGGAGGTCATTGCACGACCTGATAAACCAGCTTCTCAACCAGTAGTGAAGCTGGTGCTGATCACCAGAAGTGTCAGGGATTTCTATACCTAGCATGTTAAAAATAGGTAAAGCAAAATCACAACGCATAAAGATATGGTTAAGAGTTTCTTCATGTTTCCTACAGTTGGGGCAAGTTTTGTATATTATCTTGACGATGCGAGCTATTTTTGTATTCAGGGGGAGCATAGAATTAACACATTTCCAGAGGAAATTTTTAATTCTTGGAACTAGCTCTATTTTTCAGATCTGAGCCCAATATATTTCATCTTGGTGATCTTCCGTATGACCTTTATTTATCATTTTATTGTACAGAGAATTAGTTGTTAAGTTTCCATCCTTCTCAAGGTTCCAGCTGATCTGGACCTCTCTTTTCGGCTGAATATCTATCCACACAATGTTTCTGATACAACTTTCGATAAAATAATTGTTAAGCTTTCTTTGATCCCATATTTAGGTGCAATACATCAGATCATTCATCACTACCAACTTGGTCCGTTCATTTATATTGTTTGAAGGTACTAGACATTTTTTGTACCATTTGTCTTCCCATATCTTGATGGTGAGGCCTGAAAATGTGGGCTGCCAAAATGCACCACCAACCTTTTCTTAGGAAACCTGTATGGACTAAATTCGAATACAATTCCGAGAGTTCAACTTAATGAATCTTTATCAAGGAAATATATGAAGATCTTATATCTCTTTCTCTCATTATTAGAGTTTTTACATAAACAAGTCCATGAACCTAATTATGTGTGAGAATACTTGGACGATTCCAAAGATCAATTTGCAATAATCAATCAAGACGTATCCAGCAAACAATGATGAATGTATCTACTTTGATTGATTAACGTACAACCAATGATATTTCAATTATAAAGATAAACAATATAATGCGAAAAAATAAATAACATAAACACCAGAATTTTTTTTAACGAGGGAACCGCAAATGCTGAAAAACACCGGGACTTAGTCCAAACTTGATTACCAAACTGTTTTAAGCCACGACAGACACTAGCATACTATCAGAACTTCGGACTGGAATGTACTTGAGACCGAATTAAACCGTCACAACAACTTAGTTACATTCGCGCTCTTTACGCCTCTTGAATCCTAACAAGACTCTACGCAAATGATTCCCTTAGTTGACGTCCTTTACAACCAAACAGTTGCTTCAGTTCAATATGGAGACTTTAAACCAATCTGCCTCCCACAAATAAGCCTATATGTGTGATTTACGTTCTGATCAAAGATCAGGGTGAGGTAGGAAATCAATTGCAATAGACAAAATCTATCAAACCTCAAAAATCCAGTCTTATGATTCCCGAAGAGTAGCCTAGACTATTGTTCATCTCACAAGTCGAAACTTGTGAAATCAAAAAGTCTGAGACGAAGAAACTTTGTGATTTCTATATATCTTATTTGAGTGACTAGCTCAACAATCAATAAAAGATCAATTTACACAAACTATTAAGATAACGATAGATGGACCTGGCTTCATGAATCCCCAGGTGAAGTCTTTTTTGTCACTAAACCCTAGAAGGGTTTTAAAGAGAGGACGACTCTAGTTTACAACTAGGACACACAAGAGTAGTGTCAGGGATTCAAAAATTCAGTTGTTAGAGTTACTCCTTTTATAAACTTCTAAGTTCAAAGTTGCTTTAGGTTTAATCTTAGATAGCTTTGGAACCAAGCAATCAATAATCGCCGCTAGATGAAAAACTTGACTTTGACATTAACATAGTATAATATACACTCTGGTTAGGATGAACCGTAACCAAACCGTGTACAATGACATGTTCGTGAAGGTTAATTAGCCGAAACTAGACAATTGGACAATAAACTTAACCATTTTCATATAACACTTTAAGATTTTTCTTGAATCACACATATGATAAAAAAAAATGTCTAGATAGTGTTTTTAGAGAGTTGTTCAAATGTAGATTATCTCATTGAAATAATTCTAATGCATCTGAAAATATTCGACAGGGTAAGTACGTCTGGTACGTGTACTATACCCGTTCGTGAAAGTTCTTGTCATAGTACGTGTACCGGGTATGGATACCCTTAAGACAAAAACGAGTTCAGGAACTCACAGATCTTTTATGGTATGCGTACTTGATTTGGTTTTGAAACCAACATATCTTTTCCGGTTTTCATATTAAGTATGCGTACATTTCCTGGTTCACGGTCAACAGACTTTTTATGGTATGAATACCGAGTATGTGTACCATAAGTCGTTGCCGAACTATAGCTACACCGGTACGTGTACTGGGTACATTTACTGCGGCTCTGGACTTATAATAGTTCTCCCAGTATGTAAACTTGTATGCATACTGTCCTGTATCCAGATTAACAGCAGTTATATATCTCTATAATAATCAATTCGAAACATTCCCGAATAACATCAATGACACATATCACTGTTCCAGGATATTTTCAAATGATTAAATCTTGAATCATAATTAGGTTATAAACAATAAACTGTTCTGAACCAAATTCATCAAGTATGAACAAATGTTCTTAAGCTTAATGTCATATTTTGAGAAGATAACTCGAAATTTCTATTATGCATGTACTGTCTAATTTAGTCATGCGACAATGTCTCAAAGATAGAAAGGTGAAAACTTGAGATATAGGTGGTTAAGTATTCACTTACCTTTTGATGTTGAAGTTCTCGAAATCTCATGTTGATCTTTGCCTTCAAAAGATAGAACGCAGTGATATCTGATCTCAACTACACACTTTTATCCTAATCCGAGACTGACTAAGTGTAGAATAAAACTCAAGATATAGTTTTGATAATTAAATTTGACAAAAAGCTTGAGATAGCAACACTTGTGAGTGACCAAGCAATGCTCTAACAATCTCCCCCTTTGTCAATTTTAATGACAAAACTATCAATACATATGGATTAAAAAATAAAGCTTCAAAACTTCAGAATCCACCATGCTTGATTTCCTTGAATTCTTCGTTACTTCAAGTTGCAATGATTCTGAACGTGTTCTACTCGCATCGTTGTTGTTGAAGATCCGTAATGATAAAAACTTTGAAAAGAAATCCAATCGTCGTTATACAGAATCATAGTATTATATATTCTCCAAAGTTCAATTGTATCACAACTTCGAAGTAATACTACGGTGATATGTTTGTCCCCCTTAATTAATACTTACATGTTTTGCATAATAGGTGAAACCTATATATTTTGATTCACTCCCCCTTACATAATGATCCGTAAACCATATGTATGTAGTGCAAAACTACTAATTAATTCTCCCACTTTTTGTCAATAAAAATTGGCAAAGGTAGGGATCGTAATGAATTCAATTAAAAGATACTTCAATACTTACATATCAACTTTTATTTAGATGATATCACAAAGTATAAAATACTTAGCGCTCATCTGGGAGATTTAAGATATAAGCATCCCCTGTAAATTTCATATCCACTCTCCCCACAAAGATATAGCAATTAAGCACAAGTTCAATTAAGAACTCTCCCCAATTTGGTGTCATTCCCAAGAGAACAACATGAGTGACCTTACTTTAATACAAAAGAATGATTTTGTTGGACATTAACAAATCACATGGATTTGTATCCTGAACATCGACATAAATTAATCTCAACGCCAGTTACGAATAAAGAGATAATTTTAATCAGTATGACTCAACATAAGAAAACCTTACGGAGTAGTAGTGTAGTAATTACACAGAAGTGTGACCACGAGTAAATCAATACTGCGAAAAAGTCCCACAAAGTTTGTTCTATTTTTAGTTTATAAAACATAATAGATTTAACTTTTGAGCATATATGAGATATCAATCAAATTCACATAAAGTAAAGGACACATATATCTCATAAGACTTTGCAAGACATTAAACCAATAATGATTAAATTGATACATGTGTATCTTTCTCTCTCCGGGAACTAGTGATCCTCAAGCCGGATTGAGGAAAGATTTGTACTTTGGGAAGGAATACTGATTTTTAGGCAGTATTCTAAGATAAGGAAATATTCTTAGACAAGGTAATATTCCTAGATAAGGAATTATACCTAGAAAATGAATATTTCCTAGATAAGGTAATATTCCTAGATAAGGAACACATACCTAGACATGGAATTATTTCTAGAAAAGGAATTATTTCTAGATAAAAAAATATACCTAGACAGGGAATTCTTTCTAGAAAAGGAATTATTCCTAGATAAAGAAATATACCTAGAAAAGGAATTAGTCCTAAAAAGGGAAATAGTTCCTAGAAGGTTTGAGAAACCAAACAAAAAGGTATAAATAGAAATGTTTAGCTCATAGCTAAGACAATCTAGAGTGTGGTTTGTGATACATAAACACTTAAATCAAAGAGAAGTTTGTGAGGCAATATTAATTATTGTAAAAGCAAGCTTAGCAAAACAGTTTAAGGTTAATCCACTGTTTAGAGAGGTTGTGAGCGTAACAAACAGAGAATTGTAATCGTTTTCTTGTTCATAATCTAGAGAAGATATTTTCTTCGAATTACTACTTGTGTTCTTGTTTTCTAAGTTTCTCGTCTATTATTATTCTGAATTCCGCCTTTATAGTAATAGCTACCAAGGTACAGAGATCATACATATCAAGTTGGTATCAGAGCAAGTTTGTTCTTTTAGGGAAGATTTCTGTGGTTTATGGTCTTCACTAGAACTCTCTACAAACAGCTTGGTGAGTTACTTGAGAAGCAAGAAAACGTTTAAAGAACAAGAGAATCAAAGATGGGAAAGTCAGTTGATGATCCTAAGCATAGCGAACCACAAACTATGGAAGAAAAGGTGGTTGAGATACAAACAAATACGCAGTCGGTTCAAGTTACCCTTAAGGAATCGACTGAAGGTATTCATTCTCATACACCCAAGCGGAAGGCGAAGCAAAAGACTACGTCTCCATCTGGTGTTTTTGAAGAAAAAGAAAAAGAACCGCTGAAAGAATATTGCATCATGGAATAAAGACTGACTAAGACAAGACGCGGAGATATGGATGCTTTTCAAATTAGACGTCAAGGTCAAGTTTCCAGCAAAGAGAAATGGTTCAGCAGGGTGAAAGGAACTCTCGGGTTCCCTAATTTCCAAATATAACTTTCACAGGAGTTCAAGTTCTTGAGTGGGGCCGCATGATACATGTGTATCTTTATCTCTCCGGGAACTAGTGATCCTCAAGCCGGATTGAGGAAAGATTTCTACTTTGGGAAGGAATACTGATTTTTAGGCAGTATTCTTAGATAAGGAAATATTCTTAGATAAGGAAATATTCTTAGACAAGGTAATATTCCTAGATAAGGAATTATACCTAGAAAATGAATATTTCCTAGATAAGCTAATATTCCTAGATAAGAAAATATACCTAGACAGGGAATTCTTTCTAGAAAAGGAATTATTCCTAGATAAAGAAATATACCTAGAAAAGGAATTAGTCCTAAAAAGGGAAATAGTTCCTAGAAAGTTTGAGAAACCAAACAAAAAGCTATAATAGAAATGTTTAGCTCATTGCTAAGACATATCTAGAGAGTGTAGTTTGACACCTAGAAAAGGAGTTTTAACACACATACCTAGAGAGAAGTTTGTGAGGCAATTGATTATTGCAAAAGCAAGCTTAACAAACAGTTTAAGGTTGATCCACTGTTTAGAGAGATTGTGAGCATAACAAAGAGAGAATTGTAATAGTTTTCTTGTTCATAATCTAGAGAAGATATTTTTCTTCGAATTACTTTCTTGTGTCTCTGTTTTTCTAAGTCTTTTCGTCTATTATTATTCTGAATTCCGCCTCTATAATAATAGTCGTCAAGGTACATAGATCAATACGTATCATAAATACTGCAAGTTCATCTTCCAAAAACTCGAGAATTTAATAAATAAATCTAAAAACATGCAAGATGAAAATTGTTGGAAATAGCTTGTTTGATCACAATATTTTCTATACCAAACCCTAGTTATCCTTCTTGAATATAAAAATAAATTCTCATAAGAAATTTCCTAGTACATAAACGAAAACAAGATAAGTTAGATTTTTCATACTCTTCATTGCTATTGATACCTTTGAATTTGTCATCAATTGTATCAACGAGCTCTTCTGAGAAAATAATATCCAAAGATCAATATCCAAGAATCAATCAAGTCGTATCCAACAAACAAGGATGGATGTATCTACTTTGATTGATTAACTACAACCTGTGATGTTTCGATTATAAAGATAAACAATATAATGCGGAAAAGAAATAACATAGACACCATAAATTTTGTTAACGAGGAAACCACAAATGTAGAAAAACCCCGGGACCTAGTCCAGACTTGAACGTCAAACCGTATTAAGTCGCTACAAACACTATCATACTATCAGAACTTCAGACTGGAATGTACTTGAGACCGAACCACAACAATTCAATTACAATCGCGCTCCTTACGCCTCTTGAATTCCAACGGGACTCTGGGCAAATGATTCCCTTAGATGACGTCCTTTACAACCTAAGAGTTGCTTCAACTCAATTGAAGACTTTAAACCAATCTGCCTCCCACATATAAGCCTGTATGTGTGATTTCCATTTGAATCAAAGATCAAGGTGAGGTAGGAAATTGATTGCAATAGACAAAGTCGGTCAAACCTCAAAATCCAGTCTTATGACTCTCGAAGAGCATCCTAGATTATTATTTACCTTACAAGTCAAAACTTGTGGAATCACAAAGTCTGAAACGAATTTTTTTTTTGTGATTACTATCTATCTTGTTTGAGTGAGTATCTCAACAATCAAAATAAGATCAGGATACACAAACTATCAAGATAACGGTAGACCTGGCTTCATAAATCCCCGGTGAAGTCTTTTTTTTGTCTCTAAACCCTAGAAGGGTTTTAAGAAGAGGACGACTCTAGTTTATAACTAGGACACACAAGAAAATTTTGAGGGATTCAAAAATCCCAGACGTTAGAGGTTCTCCATTTATAGAATTTCAAGGTCAAGGTTGCTTTAGGTTTAAGATAAGATAGCTTTGGAACAAAAAAATCCATAATTACCGTTAGATAAAAAACTTGACTTTAAGATTAACATGGTTGGAATATACACTATGGTTAGGATGAACCATAACCGAACCGTATACACTGACATGTTCGCGAAGGTTAGCCGAAACTAGCCAATTTGACGATAAACTTAACCATTTTTGTATAACACTTTAAGACTTTTCTTGAATCACACGTATGATCAAAAATATCTAGCTGATGTTTTTAGATAGTTGTTCAAATGCCGATTATCTAATAGAAATAATTCAGATGCATCTAAATATATTCAACAGGGTAAGTACATGTACCGGGTACATGTCTTATACTTGTTCGTGAATTTTTTTTCCATAGTACGTGTACCGGGTATGGATACCCTTAAGACAAAAACGAGTTCAGGAACTCACAGATCTTTTATGGTATGCGTACTTGATTTGGCTTTGAAACCAACAGATCTTTCCGGTCTGCATACTAACTCCTATAAGGAGTTATTTCTGGCAATTACGGGGTTCGAACCCCTACCTCCGCAGTGTGAGGGAGCATACCAACCATCAGACCACTTGATGGTTGGCGAAATAATTTTGTGAATAATTTGAAGTAGTTATTTGAAATAATTTTGAGAATAAATCAGTCAAAATGGATGACGGATTAGATACGAATGACATAGACGGATTGAATGCCGATGAGACCAAACCTAATCACATCCGCGACTCACCCAAAATTCTATGGGCCGCACGAAATGGATGGTTATGACTTATAATGTGCTTTTGCTAATGCCCGCCCAAAATTATGGCTACATTACAGATGTATTATGTATCTACAAAACAGAATGGGTTTTTGAGCTTAGACGGTCGGATAACATTTTGAGAGACAAACGTTGCATCCGACATCTCAGTCTCATCCCAGCGAAAGACATCCGACGGTCGTCGTTTCTGTAACCCCTCCCATTATGAATCAAAATTTATTAATCTTTAATTATTGCACCACCTCATAACTCAAGATATTCAAAGAAACATTAAATAAAATCATAATATATCATACATGCATTAATTGGATTTAGTGGTGGCATGATGAACCTAATGGGAAACGAGATTTATTTGTTTATTTTTATTCATAACTCATAAATGAAATATGCATACACATTATTATTTAAATGATTTTGTGTTCGTTTTTGGGTAATGTATATGAATAATTTACAATGTACTTATAGACATTATTTTCGTTTAAAACAAGATAGATAACTATCTTGCAAAGGAACACGATTTAATTTAAAGTCCGGAAAAAAAAAAGAAAAATTACACCAGTCAGATATCATATTAAAGCAGTGTTGTTACGGCACGAGCTATCTCTAGATATTTATTAGAACTCTTTGTTAACCTCATGCCGTGCCGTTACGGCACGGGTTATTTCTAGTATGGTACATAACCTGATGAACGAACCGAACCGTGATCCAAATTCTCGAACAAGTCCTAATAAACAAACACAAAAGAGAATCAAATCGTCACAATTTGGATTTGGAACATCGCAATCCGGTTGGTGGCACATTGCATTTGATGATATAGACTTCTGCTAGTATCACAATTTCTCGATCACCTAAACAAATCAGTCTCAACTCACATTATGAATATTGAATTACACTCTTTGGTAGTCAATCAATCCTATTTATACTTCCAGCAATTGCTTCAAATTAACAGGGTAAACATACTTCTCTGTGCCCATAAAGAATTCATTCATAATTATTTTAGTAGCAGCTTCAGTTGGATGGTATAGATCCCAGAATACATGGTCTCTCCTATTCTTACAGTACACTGCAATAGGTAGGCATGGGACTTTTGCTCTGAATTTCCCCGCCCCGCAGCAAGCGGATTTTATCTCACTGAATCCTGTCATGGATTAAAAACATTTCCAAGTATTAGGATTTGTGCTCCATATATAAGTTTGACTTGACGAAAAATGAAATAAATTTGCATTACCATAAAGTGCTGGTTGTTGCAAGAAATTGGCCATGATATCGTAAGTGTTTATTAAGGAATAGTGAATGTCCGTAAGCTCTTCTTTGAGTTCTTGCAAGAGCGATGTAACGGCTTTGTTGTACTTAACAGACCAGTAATTTGCTTGCTCATTGCATTCACCCGTAGGATTTTTTCTTCTCAGTTTCGGACAACACCCTATCATACCGAGTCCAACCACGGCAAATTTGCGTGCACCAAGATTGTAAATAGTCTGATACGTCGCGATGAAAACAAAAATCAAGACTTCGAATTTCATGCAAATAAATGAGAACTAAGTAAGTAAAGATAGAACTTAGAAGTTTTATATACGTACCTTTAACTTGCTTTTCAGTATAACCATCAGAGAGTTTATGAACTGGTCACCTGAAGATTCAGTTTGCAGACTCGAACTCACACCTTTAAATTTGTCAAGAATGTCGTTGCTGCCAATTGCAATAAGAAACACAGATTTTTCCATGTGCGTTTGTGCTTGAACGGTTCCTAACTGTTGATTGAGCACTCCATGCACTGTTGCAAAATATGTTATCTGCTCGCTGAGTGAGATGGCTTGTTTCTGCTCCAAGAATGTATGCAAAAATCTGAAATTAGTACTAGCGCACGGGGTTCACCAACATTTTTTCTAAGCAAAAATACACACATATGATCCTGTACATATATGCCTAGAGCAAGAGATGATGATAAGAATGTATATTCTTCGTTGCTTACAAATAGTTTGTTTGTTTCATTTAAGATTCCGGCTCCTCCTGATGCAAAATTAATTCCACCCTGATCAAGCAACACATTGACCTTGTTTGAAGCTGATTTAATGGAGAGATACGGTGGCGATGCCGCTAATCCTAAATTCTCAGCTGTCCAGATTAAATAGCAAAAATTTCGTATTGAGGGACACAAATAAATTTTCTTTTGAAGTGACTAAAATAAATTTTGGTCAGTACTTACAGAAGAAATCAGCAGCATTCTTTCCATTGCTATATCTTCCAGTTGCTTTCTTATTCGGATAATCGATCCCGTTATGAGGAAAATTAGATTTAAGAATGGAAAGCTTCAAGTGATTATTGTTACCCACATCAACAAGTGAGTCTCCAAATACAATAACAGCTGGAACATGGCCAATAACTTCTGTAATATTTGTATTGATGTTGAATACGAAGAACAAAATACAGTAATAGAGAAGCGAGTTGTAATAAGCCATTTTTCAATCAACTATCGAAGCTTAATTAAAACTCCCAATCTCTCTCGGACTCTCACAATCTTCTTCTATCTGTGCTTTGTGATTGCACATATGCATCCATATATATAAACACATTTGGTGCACGAGAATATTGGCATGGAGTGATTCATTATACAGCTAAGAATTTGAGTGTATGTGAATGCGGGAATATTTGGCAACTACTAATAGATAAGCCAATAATGAATTATGAGAGAAGTGTGAACTCCAGTTGCTATGATTAGTTTAGAATCTTATTTTGTTTAGTGTCACCGTTCCCATTAATGTTGACAACAAGAGCACAGATTTTTTTTGTTCGACATTATCCATCTCTGATAAGGTCAACCCATGTCCCCATTGTATCGATCAACTTACGGAGCTGGTTTGATTGAATCCCACTTGTTAACCCCAAATATGTGTCACCAACATAAATCGGGTAATTAAGCTGCATACAGTAGATTTTTCTTGTAATCTCTCTGCCTGCCAAGATAAGATTGCCAAACTGTCGACCTCTTTTCTGTGGTTGTGAGTGTCCAAAGACTAGTTAAATACTAACAGTTGAGGAGAGTAAACTACAAAGACTGGTTAAATATCTGACTACAGCACCTCCTGGATCTAGATCTAGATCTAGATCTCTCGTATAATCGCGTAATGTTGCCATTTCATCCATGTTAAAATTGGTTACTAGCTACTAACATGACATCGCCAAATAAAAAAACAGAGACATTATGTGGGGTAGACTAACTGAGACATAAACATCGTCCATTCACTCTAGGATAATAACAACAAGATATAAGATAAAAACCTGGAAGCAACTACAAAAAATAATATACGTTCTCTGCACCTACCTACAGTATTTTTCTTTTCTCCGGGTGATTGATTGAACCTGCCAGAAATTATTCGACTGTATTATTCGACCATCCATATTACTAGGCTATTTTTGAGGGAAAAAGATATATTGTAATGAAATGAGGATATATTGAACTTATAAAGTTTAATATTGATATT
This sequence comes from Papaver somniferum, assembly GCF_003573695.1. Lineage (NCBI taxonomy): Eukaryota > Viridiplantae > Streptophyta > Magnoliopsida > Ranunculales > Papaveraceae > Papaver > Papaver somniferum. Next base: position 232,729,846 of record NC_039364.1, on the reverse strand, counting down.
CTACCAAAAAGAAACGACGAGTGCAACAAAAGACAGAAGGGAATTTATAAATTCGTTAAGCCAGTTAGAGTTCACTCACCACCGACCTAATCAGGTGTTCTCGTACTCTAGGTACTAGCTACAAACGTCTATGCTACTGTAGTCTGTCCTCCGGAGAGTTCCTATAGTGAAGTACCCTTCAATAATCTCCTACTTGTAAAAGTTAGTACTGAAAAAGAAAAAAGAAAAAAACAGAAACTTTCCTGAATGTTTTATGATGACAAATTGATCGCACAGTCCGTAGAGCCTTTTGGAAACATCAGTATCCTTTCCATAACATCGTCCTTCATGGTATTCAGCATCCTTTGCCTAAATTCGTCCTTCATGACTTGCGGCCAAGTTGAATAATCCTTCCAGCTTTCTGGAAAAGCTGGAGAATTCTTCCATCCTTGCGGCAAAGTTGAAAAATCCTTCCAGCTTAGCGGGAAAGTCGAAGAAAATACTATATCCATTGTCTGCAAAACCAGCGACTCTTTTAAAAAGAAATTTATTGCATTCAGCTCCCTTTCCGTCTGTAGTCGCAGGAAAACTTACAACCACACCCTAATATATCTAAACAATAACCTAAGTAATCATAATGAATTCTTTTATTAATTATCAAGGTTTTAATTGGATACAAAGGATTACAATGACTTTACTTGATCTCCAAATAAACTTTCTCTCTCCTAGTTTTCTTGTCCAATACACACTAAAAGATCTCTCTCTATGTGATGACTTCTTTCCTTTATATCATGATTCCTCATAGTGGATGACAGCTAAGAGACCTGTTATTTTCGGAATCACTGTGCGTTACATTCGCTCATGTATACTCACTCATTCTCGCACAAACTATATTTCGCATAGAACATCATACTTTACTCGTGACTTTGCTGACGTTAACCCTCGGTTATGTTAGATAATCTTCGCTTTGCATACTTATTGATATGTGCGATATTTCATTCCTACATTTTGCCTCTTCTCATTTCGCTTATTTTATAGAGTGAGTGGTATGAGAAACCTCTATCCTATAATATCGCATAAGCTTGTCTTTTCATATTTTATCTTGCCGACGATTTTCCGGAATTCAAGTTTATCTATTCACACGTGTCGATCCTTCTCCTTTTTACCGGCTCAAACCGTTTATAACCGGTCGTCTCTCCCATCTATTTATTGATTTCTTTCAGGAAGAATAACCTTTTTTTTTCTTCTCTTCTTCACTAAAATTTCTCTTTCTTCTTCTGTTTGTTGCCGTTGTTTGCTTCATTCATGTTGCTGCTGTTCTTCTGCTACTATTGCCATGGATAAAAATGCAAAGTTTGTTTTCCTCTTTCAAGATTTATCCTTTTATTATTCTTCTGATAATCATGATTCTTGATTATAACTGTTATCTTTTTGATTAACCTAATTCTCATACTATTTTAGGAAAAATTCTTCTTTAAGCGCCCTCAGGATAACTGTTCAAAACCCTAATTCTTCTTCAAACGATATGAATAAGGAATCCCAGAAGAGGAAAGCTTCGCACAACAAAGAATTAAGAAACATCCAATTTTTACTAAACAATATTGTTGCCTATATTTCTTATCTACTTTGTTTTCGCAGGTTTCCGATTGTGAGATGGGTGGTGGTAAGAAACCAAAGACTAAGAAAGCTCGCAAACCTACAGTTTTTAAGTCAAATATTTCTATTCTTGATTTTGATGTCGCAGACGTCACCCCTTTAACAACAATTCAAACTTCTGATACTAATGCCTCTATCACCCCAATTCAAACTTCTGATGTGAATATTTCTGTCACCTTTGAAGAAATTCTTCCTGGTGGAAAGGAAACTGTTGTTGATCAAGAGAAGAAAGATGCCCCTATTATTGTCTCTGCAAATTCATTGGGTGCGAATCAGACTTCTTCTTCATCCATCCATATCAATTCTTAACCAAATTCTGCTAATGTATCTGTCCCTACAGATTTCACTGTTCCTTCTCCTCTTATATCCATCGCTTCTTCTTCATCTTTTTCTCTTTTATTAAATTCCCTTTTTCTTAGCAAAAAAGCTTGAGATAGTGTGAATTTCGCTTCTAAAACTCTGTCCGACATCATCAACTCTGCCCAATCCTCTACTAGTGATCCTTGCAAACTTCGCATTTTCTCTGCTTTGAGTAAATTTATGTGCGAATTTCCCTCTGATAGAGCTACAAGAGATGAGATCCATTCTCAAATTGATCCAAGCTTCCATACTGTTCTAGATGTCTTGGTAAGTGCCTTTTTTCATGTTTTTGCTTAACTTTAACATCTTAACCTCTTATCCTTATCTTCTTTCTTCTTTAGGATTCTCATCGTCGAATGATTCTTGCCGAACGGCGTTTTGAATCTAGCTGCTCTCAATTGGAACTTTCGCAACAAAATGTTTCCTTGGAGAAGGAAGTCAATAGATTAAAAGTGGAACTTCAAGAGGTCCAGAAGCTGAAGGGAGAACTTCAAGTTGCAAATCTTGATGCTGAAAACCTTCGTAACCGAAACAAATAACTTAGAGGTAATTTTTCCTCCTTTACTTACTAAACCCCTATGATATATTTCTTCGCTTACCAACATTCCTTAAATTTCTTCATGCATTTATTAAGATTTAAACCAACAGCGAGTTTTGGAGAGATATACTTTTCAATTTCTTGCTGAGGATACTCAAGCGAATAACGAGAAGTTGCAGACTCAGTTAAACCAACTAAACAATCAACATTCATATTCACTTGATCATATTAATAATCTAACCCATGAAAATAACCATCTCATTCAAGAAATTGAAGTATTAAATAGTCAAATATCCCACTTTTCTAAATTGTCACGTAATGCTGATCTAATACATGAAACATTGTCAGAAGAAAATCACACCTTTTCTAGGGAGAAGCATTCTTTCTTAAGCAAAGAAGCAATGTTTTCGCACCAATACTCAATTCTTCAAAAAATAAACGAAGATCAAGCGCGATCTCTTCGTTCACTTGAAGTACATCATGAGACATTGCTTAAGGACTTAAAGACCCAGAATGAAAAAATCATTCAAAGTAAAATAAGTTTGACCGAGAAGAAGAATCAGCTTCAAGAACAATATAATCAATTAAGGCACTCTCATGATGCTCTTAAGAAAAAGAATAAGTCTCTCTCTGCTGATGAAAAGAAGATTCGCTCCCGTCTTAATGGTTCAGTTGATGATGATATTGATAAAGCTATGGAAAGTATGAAGAATAACACCCTTCTCCTTTCTAAATTCTGTGAAGGTAGTCATCTTGAATTGACTGCCTTATTACTGTTTAACTATTTCTTTGAACTTCATTAGTGCGAGCTTTATTTCCAATTTTGATAGTTTATCATTCTTCGCAGATTCTGAAAGGTCGCACCAATCTACTATTGCTCAGTTGATATCTGATTTAAACAAAAGTTCGCAAAGAGCGTATGAACCTGGAAGCATCTCATGCGAACCTTGAGCTTTCTCTTTCCGCTTCTCGAGACAGAGCGCGAAGAAGACTCGCACATCAACAATCTTTTTTAGAGATCAATGCTAGAAACCTTGAAAGGGGAGCTATTCGCAAGGATCATGCTAGTGCTCAATCTGTAGTTAATGGAATCCTTCTAAGCAACTCTCTCCCTGCAGTAAAGATTCCTCCTCTTAATGTAAGCGAAGATGAAGAGGACCCTGAACCGGATAGAGACTATGAATTTGTGAGCGATGATGAGAAGGATCAAGAGGATGAAGATGATCAAATTGAGAAGGACAAGTCTGTTGATGAGACTAATGCTGAAATTGAGAATCCTGGACCCAATACTGATGCTGAAAAGTCTTTGGTCGAACAAGATGTAGCTGTTGAACATGTTTAATTTTCTTTTCATCCAGTATTTCCCTTCTTTGTTTTGATACACTTTAAACTTGTTTGTTACAAGGAAGATATTATTTTATTATTTCAATTCCCATACTTGCCTCTTATTATATTTCTTGTATAAAACAAGTGTGCAATTTAATGAATTTTGAATTTTTCTGCAAAACAATCATTAGTTTGTATATGTTCTTTCTCATGAGGTCTTATTTTGCCTTCCTATGTAAAGGTCTTATCTTGCCTTATTTCCGTGCGATGAGATCGCAGGCGGTCTTTACACTGTAGTGTATCGACCCATTGATCTTATCTTATCTTTTTCTTGTATTATTTCCTCTTCAGGTTTTATCGCATAAATATGATAAGTCTTAATACTCCCTTGAGTAAAAAGTCTTATGACATTTACGTCTTTTGACACAATTCAGCTCCCTAATGGAGAGTGTCGTCCTTATCTTCCATAACTCAAGTTCCAGGGTCGGTATAACTTTCCCTTGAGTCATGTTTTTTAGGTTTTCCGACTATGACGTGCGATAGGTCTTATTTTTTGCCTCTTGCATGTATGCGAACTAGGTTGCATGCCACATTCGAATTCCTAGTCTATCTGATTAAAATCATTTCTGGTGCCTTTTATTAAGGTCTTATTTTGAGGTCTTACGTTTGCCTTTTTCTTAAAAAGAATTTCTTAAATATGAGCGAAATTTTCAAACTTGTTTATTGAATCAAATACTATATCCATGTTCAAAGATGAAGATTCAAATTCTTAACTTTGCACATGTGTTGACTTGTGCGATGAATCTCGCAAACTCCTATGGATAATATTTCTTCAAAAATTGTCTATTTCAAGGGCGGTCTAATCTTCGACCTGTATCTCTCCCTTCTGGATCCATTAACTCATAAGCTCCATTTCCAACTATCCTTTTTATTATATAAGGTCCATCCCATTTCTTTTCCAATTTCCCATCTCCCCCTCTCTGATAAACTGGGATTTCTCGCAACACCAATTCTCCTGGTTGAAATTCTCTTATCTTAACACGTTTGTTGTATTCTCGAGCTAGTCTTTTTTGATAATTTTCCATATGTTGCAAAGCGACCTCTCTTGCTTCTTTTAAGTCATCAAGTTTTGTTAGAATTAGATCTGCACTTAGATTCTTCTTTCAAGCTTCTTTCTTTGTTGTTGGAATGATAACTTCGGTTGGTAACACTGCCTCTACCCCATATGGCAAACAGAAAGGTGACATTCCTGTTGCTTCCCTCCTTGTTGTCCTGTAAGCCCATACTACATTATGTACTTGTTCGCACCATCCTTTGTTGTGTCCTTTTAACTTTTTCTTCAAGTTGTCTGCGATCGTTTTATTTGTTGCTTCTACTTGTCCATTACTTTGTGGATATAAAGGAGTAGATTTTTCGCTTTGAATTTTGAACGCATTAAGTAACATTTCTATATTCTCACCCTCAAGCTGCTTTCCATTATCAGATACCAACTGTGCAGGAATACCAAATCTGCATATAATATTTTCAAAGATGAATGTGAATATGTCCTTATCACGAATGTGCTGAACTGCTTTTACTTCTGCCCATTTTGTAAAATAGTCTGTTGCGACAATTAAATATCTCTTTTGTCTCGTTCCTGGTATAAATGGTCCAACAATGTCGATTCCCCCATTTTCCAAAGAGCCACGCATTTGTTGATGAATTTAGCATCGTTCCGGGTGCATGTATCTTTTTGCCATGACGTTGACATTCTTCACATCTTCTTGAGACTTGTTTCGCATCCTCATGCATGTATGGCCAATAGTAGCCTTGTATCTTTGCTCTATATGCGAGTGACCTTCCTCGGCTATGATTACCAGCATCTCCATAATGTAATGCCTTTAAAAATTTTATTCCTTCTTTTCGTGTAAGACATCTGAGCGAAGGTCTAAGTAATGATCTTCTATAAAGAATGCCCCCTCCCTCAATTCATAATTCGTCGCACGAATTTTTAATTTTTGTGCCTCTAACCTTTTTCTTGGTATTTCTCCCTTCTCTAGGTATAAATCTATTTCAGTTCTCCAGTCTTTGTCTTCGCTCACACTTTCTTCTTCCATATATTCTATTGTCATCACATCTGTTTGTGTTGCTTCTCCCTTTCTCTATAGATGGTAAAAAGAGTGTTTGTATTTTTATGTCCCTTGAAACTGGATCTATTAACATGGAGGGTATGAAGGCCAATGCATCTGCGAGTCTATTGTCCTTTCTGCCTATGTGTCTCCAACTTATTTTTGGAATTCGCGCTGCTAAATCCATAACCAACTGTTTGTATTTTTGCAAAGATGGTTCATTTGTACTATATGTACCTTCTACTTGGCGAATTACCAGTTGTGAATCACTAGTTATTCTTGCATCTTCTATCTTCATTTCAATTGCTAGCCTTAGCGCATGTAAAACTTCCTCATACTCAGTCTCATTATTTGTGGATGCGAAATCCAATCTGAACGAGTAAGCCATTCGCGCTCCTGTTGGTGAAATGAATACAATACCAATATCATTTCCTTCTCCATTAGATGACCCATCAACTAATATTTCCCATCTATCTAAATTTCGATCAGTTAATAAGTCTCAAGGATTCCCGTGATCTTCATACACATCAATTATTTCTTCTACATATTCATCTTCTTCTAACGGAAACTCTGCGAGGAACTCTGCGATAACTTGAGACTTTGGTGATGATAAAATCTCATAACCAATTTCATGATTTCCTAATTGTGCATTCCACCTTTCAACTCTGATCTTTTTGAGTTCTTCATTGTCGGTTCATTTAGTACCTTTGTTAATACCTTAATCTTATGAGCTTGAAAGTAAATGCGAAGATTTAATGACGCATACACCAGTGCGAGAATTAGATTTTCAATCTTTGAATACTTTTTCTCTACTGAGTTGTATGTTTTACTTATGTAGTATATTGGTGTTTCTATCCCTTCATCCGAGCATAACAATACTGCACTTAATGCATGCGATGTTGATGCTAAATAGAGTAGAAATTCTTCTTCCGGCTTGGCCTTTTGCATAATGGATAAATTCACCAAATAATTTTTTATGCTTTGCAATGCTTTATCACATTTTTCCGTCCACTCAAATTTGGTCCCCTTCTTTAATATGTTAAAAAAGTGTTTAACCTTATCCGAAGATCGTGAGATAAACCTTCCCAACGAGGCTATCAATCCATTTAGCTTTTGAACATCTTTCACTATTGCAGGGGCCGGCATATCTCTAACTGCTTGTACTTTCGCTGGATCAACTTCTATTCCCTTTTTGGACACTATGTAACCCAAGAATTTCCCTAATGATACACCGAAGACGCATTTTTCTGGATTCACCTTGATATTGAATTTTCGCATCTGCACAAATATTTCTCGCAAATCATCAACATGATCCTTCGCCTCTTTACTCTTAATTAACATGTCATCGATATAGACTTCTAATGTTTTATGTATCCACTTTTCAAATACTTTTTCCACCATTCTTTGATATGTCGCACACGCATTCTTCAATCCAAATGGCATTTTCGTATCACAATATAATCCTCTTGGTGCAAAAAAAGAAGTATGTTCTTGATCTTCTTCATCTAAAGGAATTTGATTATAACCTTTATATCCATCCAACATTGAGACTCTATCATTTCCTGATGCCGATTCTACCATTTGAGGGATATCGGGTAGAGGAAAACTATCTTTCGGACACGCTTTATTTAAATCAGTGAAATCTATGCAGATCCGTATCCCGTTGTTCTTTTTTGGTACTACCACCATATTTGATATCCATTCCGGATATTTCGCTTCCCTTATAATCCCTGCATCCAGCATCTTTTGCAACTCCGCTTCTATTTGTGGATGATAATCAATTGCGAACTTCCTTATTCTTTGTTTAAATGGCTTTACATTCTTTTTAATGTTCAATTTATGACATGCAACAGATGGATCTATCCCTGGCATTTCCTCCATACTCCATGCGAAGATATCATTATATTCTCGCAAGATATTTACCGTTTTTTCTTCTTCTTCTTTGTCCATTTTGGTTCCTATTTTTAATATTTTTGGCTCTTCTTCGGATCCAACATTTATTTCTGTCGTTGGTTCTACTGCGGTAAAATTTTCTTTTGGTTCTCCCATTGGTGTTGGTTCTTTAATCTTCTTAATCTGTTCACCTTCCTTCGCTGGTGCTTCACCTGGTATTCCTTTTCCCTCTTTCGCTCTGATCATGTATATCTGAAACTCGTCCTCCTTTTTTAGTTCTTTTGCTTTTCTCCAGCGATCCTTTCGCTTCTTTGCTCTCCCTTCATAATTTCTTACATCTATCTGATTGCAAATCTTCGCACTCGTTACATCTCCTTTGATTTCACCTATACCACTTGGGATTGGGAATCTGATGCACTGATGTAGTGTTGATGCTACAGCTTTTATCGCGTGCACCCATGGTCTCCCTAACAACATGTTGTATGGTGATTCTATATCGATCACACACAGTTTGATCTTTGTTACTACTTCTCCCAGTAATATTCGCATTACGAGTTCTCCTTTTGGTTTTGTGGTTGCTTTATTGAATCCATGAACATTGTAAGTTGGATGTGTCATCTCTGCATCTTCATATCCCATTGCTTTGAATGTGCGATAAAATAAGACATCAACTCCACTTCCTGTATCTATCAGTGTTCTATCAACCTCCCATGTTTCTGATTTCTTCTTCATTACAATGTTTTCTCCTCGCTCAGCTGTGACTGTACTTACCAACGGATCTGTCCTCTTTAAATTTTCTTACGGAATTTCTTCTGCTGCAAATGTAATCTTCACTTTTTCCCATTCTTTCAATGAAGATTATTTTTCCATCGTTTCCACCTTCCTTCCTTCATAATTTCGCTTGTGAATTCTACCTGTTATTCCTTCTTGAAAATCCGCATCAAAGATTGATGTTTTAGTTATAGAATTACATTGTATATCTCTACCTCTTCCTTGTATCGTTACGATTCTAGATTTCTCCATAGATTCTTTATTATTCTTCTGTATTTTCCCCAAAATTTTCAGATCTATCTTTTGAAGATTTTGTAATTTATTAACAAGATTTATCACCCAAACCTGTTTCTGGCGCCAAAAATGTAGTCGCTGGAAAACCTACAACCACACCCCAATGTATCTAAACAATAACCTAAGTAATCATAATGAATTATTTTATTAATTATCAAGGTTTTAATTGGATACAAAGGATTACAATGACTTTACTTGCTCTCCAAATAACTTTCTCTCTCCTAGTTTCTTGTCTAACACACACTAAAAGATCTCTCTCTGTGTGTGATGACTTCTTTCCTTTATATAGGATTCCTCATAGTGGATGACAGCTAAGAGACTCGTTATTTTCGAAATCACTGTGCGCCACATTCACTCATATATACTCACTCATTCTCGCACAAACTATATTTCGCATAGAACATCATACTTTACTCGTGACTTTGCTGACATTATCCAGTACGTCACCTCAACTTCACTGTGTGCGATAGCCCTCGCTTATGTTAGATAATCTTCACTTCGCATACTTATTGATATGTGCGATATTTCATTCCTACACCGTCCCATAAAATCCCCGCAATTCGACTGCTTTCAACTGTAGCAACAAACACTCTGACACCTTTCGCCTCCCAAACTCATCCACTTGATTGAATACGGAAAAACCCTATACCCAAACTTAAAGATTTAGATACTTTCCAGAAACAATAATTATAAATTTATGCATTCATCAAAACCAAGAACCCTCCATTTTGTTCCTTTCCATTAATCCCCGTCATCTTTTGCAACACCTGGTTACAACTTGCAGATTTTGATTCAGGTGGGAATTCACCGGAGATTATTTGACTACACATGATAAGAGGATCCGATTATGACATAACACACGATATGTTTAAGGGTCACAAAGTCCATAATTAATAAACTGATAAACCCACCTTGAATTGATGTTGAGATAGCTAGTTCTTTCTTTAGGTTAAGAGTATGACTCACTCCAAAAAAAGTGGGTTATATCAGGCAAATTGTAGGCTGAATGTTCGCTATAAGTATCAAATTTATAAGGTAAATAATAATAGCCAAACAAAAGATGAATACTCAAACCAAATACTTGAGAGAGCTAGAGGACTTGCCTGAGCAATGACAATCGATTCCAGATTAGGCAAGGCCGAAAGAAGATAAACCAACGCTGTAATAGCCACAAACGACATCTTCGAACTTACTTCTAATCGTCTCAAGTTGTGAAACGTAAAATTGTGAAAGGTAGGCGATCGTGAAGTGAAGAAACCTTCACATAAGAGAGACTAGCAAGCAGGTATACAACAACATATGTCAGTACCTACAACACAAACAATTATTGAAGACAAATCTCAGCTAAGCAGGGAAAAGTGAAATAAAAACATGTATACCTCAAGGGTGCTGTCAGAAATTTTTAGAAGCTTTGCATTTGATATCCCTCCTAGAAGGTTTTTTAGACCACATTGGTATGCCTGTCTTCCTTTTGATCTTAAACTTAGAAATTGAACAGCAATGTTAATATCTGCATCGACTAGGGATGAAAAGCTATGATCCATCAGAACATAATCCCTTGGTATGCCAATGTATGTCAAAGACTGCAGATTCGGTGAATATATCTTGATCTTAAAACTAAATTTCTCGGAGTTGGTAATGAATAACCGCATCAAAGAAGCAACTGAAATCTGCAAAACCTTCTTTTTCATCATGTAACAATGAGATAACAACAATTCTTCAAGGACAGGGCAACTCGAAAATAGTTGCGCATTCAAGCTCTCATCCACAAATACCATATGCTTAAGGTGAAGAATCTTAAGCCTTGGAAAAGAAATTGCTCGAGGAAAACCAAGAGTCCCTGTCTTTTTAATTTTCGTCGAAAGATCCCCAGCCATCTCTATCTCCAACATGGTCAAGGTTTCACTAGTAAACAAACATGGCGGTAACAGGAAGTTTTTTGTTAAACAGAGACTAAGTTCTTCCACTTTGCGCATTATTAGAGTAGAAATCCATCCACAAATTCTATCATTATTGAAGAACCTATTATTCTCATGTTCATCAAAAGCACGAAACTTGAGATAAAATTTCTTAATAGTAGGCAAAATATCATTAGGAACTGCAGAAGTAGGAAAAAGCAGCATTCTATCCAGAGAATTACCCAGTCCATCAGTCTCTTCACATCGAACATCCTCGAGCATTCTCTTCTCATCTTCAGTTTTAACTTTCTGACTCCATTTGCAAATATTAATAACAGGAGCAGAGATCCATAAATCCTTCCATCTTTTAGATAAAACACTTGTAGCAATTACACATTTAATTGGAAGGAATGAGAAAATATGGTGAATCAGTGGGTCGTACAACTCACTGATCCTATCCTCCGCCACACCCATGTTACTTATTCTGAAATCCCCCTTCACTCCAGTAGCTCCAAAACCCTGACCAAGATTTAATAGTAAAAGTTAGAAATCAATAGCTTGCTGTTGAATTTTCGGCCCAATCCATAAAACCCTTCAAATATTTCCAAACAAACTACCATTTAGGGGGAGGGGTTTTCTATATATTAGGGTTTTACAAAACTGTGATGAAGATTTATTGTTAGAGTGACTAATGAACATAATATAGTGCAGAACATATCTCATGCTCAAACAACAAAATGGAAGTCCTAACATCTTCTTTAAATCATCATATTTAAGAATTAAAGAGAGGGGTAAAAATATATTTTTCAAGATTACCTTAAGATGATGAAGATGATTTCTTGATACCCAGATGAATTCTGAAACAGTTTATTACTTCATTTTTAGCAAACCCGGAATCAAAAGCCAAACCTCTCCGGCTTCCCACCACCAAAAAAATTACAGAAGAAGAAGTAAAAATGATTTCTGAAAAGTTAGTACTACTTCCCTTCCCTCCTTTCAATAAAATAGAGGTTTACTGGGTGAACGCCACGTGGCAACTTTAGAACCGCTGGAAGCGTCATTGTGTAACCGAGTTGCAAGCATGGGTTGCCGGATCGACATCTAAGGAACCAAACTTATGCTCCAGGGTCCATTAGTGGGAATGTTGAATTAGAAATTGAAAATTAACAGCCTTTTTTTGTAAAATGAACTGGTTTAGTTGTTCAACTTCTGAATGGTGTCATTTGCTCCCCAAGTTCTCTTAGATAACAGAATTGCTCAATTCAATTTCTACACAGTCTTGCTGAGTTTTGTAAATTGGTAAAGAGTGTAGAAAAAACTTAAACAACTATGAGTTGGCAACAAAATGCGTCTACAATTATCAGTTTACAAAAAACCATCAAGAAGTTGTAGTGTTGGAGACAACAGTAACAAGTAACAACCCTAAGTTGTTGATGCTAATTCAAAATAAGGAAAGAAGAAAAACGCCACAAAGTTTCTTGTATTGGCTCTCGGAAACATCTGTACCGTCTTCATAAATCTGTCCTTCCGGCCTTGCCTTGAAGTTGGGCAGAACACAAGTGTCATAGTCTCCAGAACAAGTGAGTTCGCCAGAAAGAATTTTATAATATTGAGTTCCACCTGCTGGCAAAAAAGACTCCGAAATTCCACAGCTTTCAACTTCAGCAACACACACTCTGGCGCCCTTATTCTCTGAAAATCACAGTGATCTGGTTTTGGATGAAAACCCTATTAACCATAATCAAAAGTTAAAACAAGTTGTGAAAAAAGAAAGTAAAAATTAGAGCACTGATGAGTAATGCAGGCCCAAGAACTCATCCATATTTCCCACTCTCTTCCGTCCTTTCATCTAATATTCAGAGGATGGATACAAGAAGCACCTGCTTACAAGTCTGTATATTTTATATTAAAATAGAAATTCATTTTAAGGACAGTTTAACTATCAATTACAGGGGCGTAAAGTTCTTGCACCAAAAAAAAAATGATGAAAACAACCCGCCTTGAATTTATGTTAAAAGTGGGGCTAGTTGAGTTCTTCAGGATCAGAATTTGGATAAATTCAACTTATTCAAGAAATTGAGTATAAGGCATAACTGCATGCACGTCGGTGTTTGGCATAGGCACTAAACTCTCTAGATAGACAACAAGTCAAGAATATTTCGACAAAAGATGAATTTCAAACCAAGTAATTGTGCAAGGTTAGGGGACTTACTGGAGTACTGACAAGTAATTCCAAATTAGGCAAGCTATGGAGAAGATCAAAAAATGCCCAAGCATTTGCTCGGTTAGACTTCGAATTCACTTCCAGTCGTCTCAAATTATGAAAGCTAGGCAATTCAGTTAAGCAATGTTCCAAGTAGAGAGACTAGCAACCAGGCACATTCAAAAAATTATATTAGTACCAAAAAACCAGAGAATTTGTTGAAGAGCAATCATAGATTCATAGTAACAAGAAACACACATACCTTGAGGGTGTCACCAGAAATTGTCAGAAACTCTACATTTGAAACCCCTCCAATAAGGTTTTTTAGACCACATTGCCTTGTTTTCCTTCGTTGAAGTTCATAAGCGATGTTAAAGTCTGCATTGACTAGGGATGAAAACCCATGTTCCATTTCAACATAATCATCCGGTATGCCACTGTGTGTTAGAGACTGTAGATTTGGACAATGTATGTTGAGCTTACAACTATATGTCCTGGAGTTGGTAATGAATAACCGCTTCAATGAAGCAACTGAAATACATAAAACCTTCTTTTTCACCATGTAGCAATGGGTTAACCCCAATTCCTCCAGGACAGGGCAGTTCGAAAATAGTTGTGCACTCAAATCCTCATCCACAAACACCATGCGCATAAGGTGAAGGATCTTGAGCCTTGGAAGTGAAAATGATTGAGGAAAATCAAAAGTCCCTGTTTTCTTAATTTTCGACGAAAGATCCCCACCCATTTTAATATCCAACATAGTCAAGGTTTCACAAGTGAATAAACATGTAGGCAAAATGTAGCCTTTTCCTACAGAGAGAGTGACTTCTTCAACTTTACGCATTACTACATTAGAGATCCATTTATAAATCCAACTAATACTGAACAATCTACCCTCAAATTCACAATAAGCATGATACTTGAGATGAAATTTCTTAATAGTTGTCATATTACTAGGAACCGCTGAAGTAGAAGGTATTAGCATTCTATTCAGAATAATGACCAGTCCACAAGTCTCTTCACACCTCATACCAGTGAGTAATCTGAGTGTTCTCTCATCATAAGTTAAACTTAAATCTGACTTACGGCAAGTGTGTATGTTAAGAATAGGAGTAGAGATCCACAAGTTATTCCATCTTTTAGATAAAACAGTTGTAGCAACTACATTTTTAATTGGAAGAAATGAGAAAATATGATGAATAATTGGATCGTTCAAGTCACTGATCCTATCCTCCAGTACCACATCCATGTTTCTTGTTCCAATATCTCCCTTCACACTCTAGTAGCTTCAAAATCCTAATCAAATTTTACCAGTAAAAGTTAATTAGCACAGACAAAAACTATTTAGCTCAAAACCCTAACCCAAATCAAATCAAAACAAGCAAAAGTTAAAGAGACAGGGGTAAAAGTATATTTTAGGATTACCTTAAGAAAATGATGATGATTTCCTTGATACCCAGATGAACTGAAATAGATTATTTCTTCATTTTCTTTGCAGACTCTTAGTGGAATCAAAAATTCAAAACCCAAACCTCTCCAACATCCAACAACCAAAATTTACAGTAAAAAATGATCTATAAAAGTTAAGTAATCTTTCTCTCCTTTCAAAAAATAAATCTTGCCAGTTGATATGTCGTCAATCAACTAAAAAAGCATTAGTCGTGCATTGAATGCCAGTCTCCTCGTATACGACCGTTCAGTAGAGGTTAATTTTTTCCTTTAATCCCTGGCCCTTAGATAGACATGGAGTTACTATTCATAACAAGTTTAGTAAGGCAATCTGACGGTTGCATGGTACCAAGGCATGGCGCATATTTTATCTCGTGGATGAAATGGAACTAGACTAGGAGGTAGGATCTGTGTTTTCTTTAGACATTTTTGAATAATTTACTTCATTCTCTTTCTTATTAGTATCTTGTTTCTTTTTATTTTGTTCTTTTGGCTTTTGATGTCGTCGAACAATTGCTTGCCCTTGCAGCTTGAGGCAAGGCATGTTACCTACACCATCTCTCGCTCACATAAACCGACGCATTAGGCATAAACCGCATAACAGCATATTTGCAAGTACGTTTTCTTTATCAGAGTACAAGGAATGGAAAATCAGAGGAGCATTAGGATTTTCTTAGGGACTATATAACAATATAACATCAGTGGAGTTACCCAAATAACTTGGTTTGTGCATAACTCCAGTTCCAAGTTAATTGACAAGACTACTATTGTTCCTCAAGTTCACTTGATAAATCTCCTGCATCATGTTAAATAGTACCACAAATTATAGAACTAAGAATTTCAAACATTTATTAATGAGTGAGTTTGGAACTAAAGAGTATCAACAAAAAGGTGTTTAAAGCTATCATTAAACAAACAAAAGATCACCACAAAGTTGAAGACGGTACTGACAAGTCTAAGCTATTGATGATAATTCAAATAGGAAAAAAATGAAAGAAACAGTACTTAATTAGCACTGTGATGAAGATTTATTAGGGTTTTACAAAACTGTGATGAAGATTTATTGTTAGAGTGACTAATGAACATAATATAGTGCAGAACATATCTCATGCTCAAACAGCAAAATGGAAGTCCTAACATCTTCTTTAAATCATCATATTTAAGAATTAAAGAGAGGGGTAAAAATATATTTTTCAAGATTACCTTAAGATGATGAAGATGATTTCTTGATACCCAGATGAATTCTGAAACAGTTTATTACTTCATTTTTAGCAAACCCGGAATCAAAAGCCAAACCTCTCCGGCTTCCCACCACCAAAAAAATTACAGAAGAAGAAGTAAAAATGATTTCTGAAAAGTTAGTACTACTTCCCTTCCCTCCTTTCAATAAAATAGAGGTTTACTGGGTGAACGCCACGTGGCAACTTTAGAACCGCTGGAAGCGTCATTGTGTAACCGAGTTGCAAGCATGGGTTGCCGGATCGACATCTAAGGAACCAAACTTATGCTCCAGGGTCCATTAGTGGGAATGTTGAATTAGAAATTGAAAATTAACAGCCTTTTTTTGTAAAATGAACTGGTTTAGTTGTTCAACTTCTGAATGGTGTCATTTGCTCCCCAAGTTCTCTTAGATAACAGAATTGCTCAATTCAATTTCTACACAGTCTTGCTGAGTTTTGTAAATTGGTAAAGAGTGTAGAAAAAACTTAAACAACTATGAGTTGGCAACAAAATGCGTCTACAATTATCAGTTTACAAAAAACCATCAAGAAGTTGTAGTGTTGGAGACAACAGTAACAAGTAACAACCCTAAGTTGTTGATGCTAATTCAAAATAAGGAAAGAAGAAAAACGCCACAAAGTTTCTTGTATTGGCTCTCGGAAACATCTGTACCGTCTTCATAAATCTGTCCTTCCGGCCTTGCCTTGAAGTTGGGCAGAACACAAGTGTCATAGTCTCCAGAACAAGTGAGTTCGCCAGAAAGAATTTTATAATATTGAGTTCCACCTGCTGGCAAAAAAGACTCCGAAATTCCACAGCTTTCAACTTCAGCAACACACACTCTGGCGCCCTTATTCTCTGAAAATCACAGTGATCTGGTTTTGGATGAAAACCCTATTAACCATAATCAAAAGTTAAAACAAGTTGTGAAAAAAGAAAGTAAAAATTAGAGCACTGATGAGTAATGCAGGCCCAAGAACTCATCCATATTTCCCACTCTCTTCCGTCCTTTCATCTAATATTCAGAGGATGGATACAAGAAGCACCTGCTTACAAGTCTGTATATTTTATATTAAAATAGAAATTCATTTTAAGGACAGTTTAACTATCAATTACAGGGGCGTAAAGTTCTTGCACCAAAAAAAAAATGATGAAAACAACCCGCCTTGAATTTATGTTAAAAGTGGGGCTAGTTGAGTTCTTCAGGATCAGAATTTGGATAAATTCAACTTATTCAAGAAATTGAGTATAAGGCATAACTGCATGCACGTCGGTGTTTGGCATAGGCACTAAACTCTCTAGATAGACAACAAGTCAAGAATATTTCGACAAAAGATGAATTTCAAACCAAGTAATTGTGCAAGGTTAGGGGACTTACTGGAGTACTGACAAGTAATTCCAAATTAGGCAAGCTATGGAGAAGATCAAAAAATGCCCAAGCATTTGCTCGGTTAGACTTCGAATTCACTTCCAGTCGTCTCAAATTATGAAAGCTAGGCAATTCAGTTAAGCAATGTTCCAAGTAGAGAGACTAGCAACCAGGCACATTCAAAAAATTATATTAGTACCAAAAAACCAGAGAATTTGTTGAAGAGCAATCATAGATTCATAGTAACAAGAAACACACATACCTTGAGGGTGTCACCAGAAATTGTCAGAAACTCTACATTTGAAACCCCTCCAATAAGGTTTTTTAGACCACATTGCCTTGTTTTCCTTCGTTGAAGTTCATAAGCGATGTTAAAGTCTGCATTGACTAGGGATGAAAACCCATGTTCCATTTCAACATAATCATCCGGTATGCCACTGTGTGTTAGAGACTGTAGATTTGGACAATGTATGTTGAGCTTACAACTATATGTCCTGGAGTTGGTAATGAATAACCGCTTCAATGAAGCAACTGAAATACATAAAACCTTCTTTTTCACCATGTAGCAATGGGTTAACCCCAATTCCTCCAGGACAGGGCAGTTCGAAAATAGTTGTGCACTCAAATCCTCATCCACAAACACCATGCGCATAAGGTGAAGGATCTTGAGCCTTGGAAGTGAAAATGATTGAGGAAAATCAAAAGTCCCTGTTTTCTTAATTTTCGACGAAAGATCCCCACCCATTTTAATATCCAACATAGTCAAGGTTTCACAAGTGAATAAACATGTAGGCAAAATGTAGCCTTTTCCTACAGAGAGAGTGACTTCTTCAACTTTACGCATTACTACATTAGAGATCCATTTATAAATCCAACTAATACTGAACAATCTACCCTCAAATTCACAATAAGCATGATACTTGAGATGAAATTTCTTAATAGTTGTCATATTACTAGGAACCGCTGAAGTAGAAGGTATTAGCATTCTATTCAGAATAATGACCAGTCCACAAGTCTCTTCACACCTCATACCAGTGAGTAATCTGAGTGTTCTCTCATCATAAGTTAAACTTAAATCTGACTTACGGCAAGTGTGTATGTTAAGAATAGGAGTAGAGATCCACAAGTTATTCCATCTTTTAGATAAAACAGTTGTAGCAACTACATTTTTAATTGGAAGAAATGAGAAAATATGATGAATAATTGGATCGTTCAAGTCACTGATCCTATCCTCCAGTACCACATCCATGTTTCTTGTTCCAATATCTCCCTTCACACTCTAGTAGCTTCAAAATCCTAATCAAATTTTACCAGTAAAAGTTAATTAGCACAGACAAAAACTATTTAGCTCAAAACCCTAACCCAAATCAAATCAAAACAAGCAAAAGTTAAAGAGACAGGGGTAAAAGTATATTTTAGGATTACCTTAAGAAAATGATGATGATTTCCTTGATACCCAGATGAACTGAAATAGATTATTTCTTCATTTTCTTTGCAGACTCTTAGTGGAATCAAAAATTCAAAACCCAAACCTCTCCAACATCCAACAACCAAAATTTACAGTAAAAAATGATCTATAAAAGTTAAGTAATCTTTCTCTCCTTTCAAAAAATAAATCTTGCCAGTTGATATGTCGTCAATCAACTAAAAAAGCATTAGTCGTGCATTGAATGCCAGTCTCCTCGTATACGACCGTTCAGTAGAGGTTAATTTTTTCCTTTAATCCCTGGCCCTTAGATAGACATGGAGTTACTATTCATAACAAGTTTAGTAAGGCAATCTGACGGTTGCATGGTACCAAGGCATGGCGCATATTTTATCTCGTGGATGAAATGGAACTAGACTAGGAGGTAGGATCTGTGTTTTCTTTAGACATTTTTGAATAATTTACTTCATTCTCTTTCTTATTAGTATCTTGTTTCTTTTTATTTTGTTCTTTTGGCTTTTGATGTCGTCGAACAATTGCTTGCCCTTGCAGCTTGAGGCAAGGCATGTTACCTACACCATCTCTCGCTCACATAAACCGACGCATTAGGCATAAACCGCATAACAGCATATTTGCAAGTACGTTTTCTTTATCAGAGTACAAGGAATGGAAAATCAGAGGAGCATTAGGATTTTCTTAGGGACTATATAACAATATAACATCAGTGGAGTTACCCAAATAACTTGGTTTGTGCATAACTCCAGTTCCAAGTTAATTGACAAGACTACTATTGTTCCTCAAGTTCACTTGATAAATCTCCTGCATCATGTTAAATAGTACCACAAATTATAGAACTAAGAATTTCAAACATTTATTAATGAGTGAGTTTGGAACTAAAGAGTATCAACAAAAAGGTGTTTAAAGCTATCATTAAACAAACAAAAGATCACCACAAAGTTGAAGACGGTACTGACAAGTCTAAGCTATTGATGATAATTCAAATAGGAAAAAAATGAAAGAAACAGTACTTAATTAGCAAATAAAACAAAGAAAAATCTTGAATGTCTTACGACAGGAAATCAATCACACTATATGTAGAGTCTTTTGTGAACGTCAGTATCTCCTTCATAAGGCTGTCCTGTAAGTGTTGCGATGTGCTCGAAGCGAATGCGACTTTCATGGTCTGCAGCACAAGTGAGTTCTTCAAAAAGTAACGTATAAAATCAAGGATTTCTTGGTCTCCAGAAAACTCCTGAACTTCAACTACTTTCAGCTGTCCCAACAAACACTCTGGCACAATTTGTCTATCTGAAGTAAGATAGTTTTGAAATTCAGAAAACCCCTGTAACCATTAAAAAAAATAGACAAATTTCAAAACAGTGCCACAAAATATAGATGTGAACAGCAAGGTAAACGGTAAACCAAGACCCCTTTCCCTCTATTTTCCATAGCATTTTAGTTGATGCTGTATTCATATTCCAGGGTACATTCAAGCAATACCTTGTTACAATTTTGTAGTTATTATTGTGTCTCGGTCCAAAAAATTGGGTGATATCAGGCAAATTGTCATAATAGTTCAACAAAATATGAGTATACAAATCAAGGACTTGAGAGATGTGAGGCACTTGCCTGATTAATGACAACCGATTCCAGATTAGGCGATACCAAGAGGAGCCGAATGAATCCTATAGACATCGTACGAGAAAGGTTTGTACTCACCTCCAATCGTCTCAGATCATGGAAAAAAGGCTCCTCAATAAAGATTCTTTCGTAGTAAAAAGCCTAGCAACCAGTCATAGAACAAATTATATCAGTAATGCATACAAATAAAACAAGAAAGTTTGTTAAAGACATCCATTTTGAAACCTTGTTTTTATTAAAGAGTTTACCCTCAAAATCATAACAGCAATACTTGAGATGAAATTCTCTGATAGTCATATTTTCAGAAACTTCAGATTCAGAAAGTATAAGAAGCATTCTATCCAGAAAATCCACTAGTCTTAAAGTGTCTTCATACCTGAGTGTTGGGTTATAGTTAGGTATTGTACGACGCAATTTGCGAATATCAACAACAGGGGTAAAGATCCACAAACCTTTCCATCTTTTAGATAAACCACTTGTAGCAACTACAGATTTTATGGGAAGGAATGACAAGATATGATGAATCAGTGGGTCGTACAACTCACTGATCCTATCCTCCGCCACTCCCATGATTTCTTGACACCCAGAAACAAATTATTTCTTCACTTTTGGCAAACCATTTGAGTTTAAAATTCAGATCTGGTTTCTTTGGAATCTTCCTTCAGCTGTTGATTTACCGAAGAATATTATATTCAACTTTGAGTGGCCGAGAATTTCTTAACAAATTCTGAAACCCCATGATTCTCGGCGAAAGAATATGGTTTGGAAATTTTCTGCGACTGAAAGGGTAAGAGCTTCTCCAACGGTGGTTGCGTGTGCTTACTAGGCGGTAACCCAAACAAGACATTTCATTCCAACGGTGGTTGCGTGTGCTTACTATGGTTTGGAAATTTTTCCTTAAATTTAGGGGGAAAAAACATTTCATCTCCAACGGTGTTGTAAGTGATTTTTTATGAATTAAATGCATTCTTTGTTTTTAGTAAATTTTAGATTTTATTACACCTAAAGAGGGTTATTTAATATATTGGAATTAATTTTAGGAAGTAAAAGCTTACTTGGATAGCTTGACATTGTCAAGGTGAATGTCAAATTTTAGACATTCATCTTGACAATGTCTAACAAAAACTAAGCCATGTCATCTTCACATTGATTTAAAAAGTTGGGTTGGAAAAGATTTTTAGGAAAAATGAATGTCTATCCTATGTGGACCTAGACATTTATCTTCACGTACATTCCATTGGAGAAATTCTAAGTCTAGTTCTGATCGATATTTCAAATTTGAACTTTACCTCCGATTTAAATGGGAAGAAAGAGACGGATCCGGATTTGGGACCTCTACTTCTAATTCGGAAGTGGACTCTACTTTGGGCTTGGACGACAACAAGTGGATAATTTATATTTGGATTCGAATGTATATAGTCGTGAACCAAGACTTTGTCAACGACATAACGTATCTGAAGATTTTTTTTTGCAAGGCAAAGATTATGATGTTTTACTGATAAATATAAAAGAGTATTACAAAGATTAAAGTATCCTGATACCGTTTATATTCAGTTACATTTTTCCTTGTAGGATAACCTTCCAGTGGGTAATAAGTTGACTGAATTGTATAAATCTAAACCAATTTGAGGTTGAAACCCATAAGAAGATTGTGCTTTTGATCTCATCAATGGCCACTGATGCATCTCGTCCCCTTTTTCTTGCCATCACCCTTTGATTTCTTTCTTTCCAGATCACCCATATAATGGCAAAAATTATGAGTGGCCATATCTTTCTCCCTCTGTTTCTTCCTCTTCTTTGTTTCCATGCCAACAATTGTTGTTCCATATCTTTGCCTTGTACCCAATTCTGATTGTAGCCTTTTATGTAATAATTCCATATTTCCGTTGCATAAGAACAATGTAAAAAGATATGTTCTGTGGACTCCTCTTCTGTGTTACAAAAGCTGCATCTGGTGTTAGAAATCGGACTTCCCCGTTTGTTTAGATTGTCAATAGTGGCAATTGCATTTTGAAGAACCATCTACATAAAAAGTTGTACATTAGGAGGCACAAATTTTATCCAAATACTTTTATAAGAGACTTGAGATACCTGCAACATTGGTGCTGAATTTTCTTGAGAGCTTAGGGTTTCATAGCAATCTTTGGTAGAGAATTTCACTCCAAATCTGCAGACAACTTCATCTGGAATGTTGGATTGAGTGCTTGGACTGCCAATAGAAGAAAAAAATTGCATCGCGGCGGTAAGTTGCTATCGCGAAATTCAGAGGACTAAGGATGATGCCCGTGCTTCCGTTGATGCTAATCCTATCATGTCCATACCAGAATCACATTAGAAAGGATCCGATGACTAGAGTCACACAAGAAAGAACCCGGTAAATAAAAATCGTAATTGAAGTGGAATTTTACTTGCTTTTCTCAACTCAGGTTTTTTCCAATTCCGGACATTAGAGAAATCTTATGGGTTGTGTGACTCCTTCAAAATGAAGGAGAGACTACCCATCAGAGCTAATTTGTTCCTATTATGGGGTCTTCCAACACTCTATTATATGCCTAAATAGGATTTTGGGTAAAGAAGAGAGGAAAGAGAAGAGGATCCATTCTCTATTGTCAAAACAAAACAAATTATATTCTCAAACATTACAACAACGAGAGTCAAATTGTTACTCCCTCCGTCCTAATTTGGATCCCTAAATAGGATTTTGCACAAAATTAAAAAATATAATGAGAGTAATTTTATTTCCACAATTATCCTAGGCTAGTATGCATGACACCTAACTTTTTAATGTCTATCTTTTTGTTTTTACATTGACCAATACAAAACATAAAATAAAACTCAAGAGAGAAGACAATATAGAGGAGTATTTGAAATTGGTTTAGAAAAAAAAAACTACACAATTCTCCATTCTAGGACCTGATTCCAACATAAGGTTAGATTAGGATAAAAAGTGACAAAATATGAATTTTAGCAAGTAATTTAGGACAAAAAGAATCCTCAATTTAAGCATTTAAAATAGGACGGAGGGAATATAATTTTGGAACGTGCAGTTTAGACTTTCGGTAATCAGTTGATGTTTCATTTTAATATATGCTTTTGTATCACAATTATCGATCACTTATAAATCAGTTTCAAGTCTCATAACATAACATATAAATAAATTAATTCTGTCTCTATATAATTTTTCTTTTTTATTTAAAATTTGGACAGCGCAGGAATCAAACCTTTAACCTGTAACTTGAGAGCTCGACCCCACATTGGCCAACGGGGCTATTCCCGGTTGGTTCTCCATATAAATTTTATTGTTTCTTTTCATAACATGTAAAATGATCACATTTTTTTTGTTTTTTTTTATAATCAACCATTAGTATTTCATTCCATTAAGAAACGTTTACATGATGGTTTTCAAGAACAATGAGTACATCATAAACATGAAACAAATACAATAAAAGATGCAAAACGTAAATGAATCGCAAATAGAAAGAGCGATCCACAACGGTAGCACTCAAATCTTGTACGGAGAGATTAGAGAAGGAATGATACTTGAAATCACGATTCGACCATTTTGATTGATTTTCTTCTTGGAAAAGAGATACTCCTATTAGAGAGGAGTGATTTGCCCAAAAACTCATGTTTAGCGAGAAGCCCAGAACTGTAGATCTATTATTCTGTTGAACAAGAACTTGATCTTGCCTCCGTCAAATCGCCCAATGTACTTGTATCTAAAAACCCAAATCACGAACAAACCTATAGAAAGAAACACTATAAAAGTGTAGATAAAATCGCTCTATTAACGAAGAAAATAATCGCCCTAATAGCGAAGAAAATAATCGTCCTTATAGCGAAGAAAATTATTCAAAACGTAAAATAAAACTAAAAACAAAAAATCTTTGCTCAGATCTAGCCCTAAAGGACCTGATCTGAACAAAGGAGGAAGAAGATGATAAGTTTTCTTCAAAGTTTTTGAGAAAGGAGAGAAAAGAGAGGAATTCCAGTGAGTACATTGAATTACATTTTTTTTAGTAGTCAATTCCATTTATATCTCCAGTAATTGCTTCACATTCACAGGGTAGACATACTTTTCAGTACCCAAAAAGAATTCATTCATAATTATTTTAGCAGCCGCTTCAGTTGGATGATATAGATCCCAAAATATATGGCCTCTTCTATTCTTACAGTACTCTGTTATTGGTAGGCATGGAACTTGTGCTCTAAGTTTCCCCCCTCCACAACAAGCGGATTTTACCTCACTGAACCCTGTTATGGATTGAAAACATTATCAAGTATTAGGATTGTGGCTCATAACTGAATATATGAACTATATATTTAAGCTTGATTTGGCGAAAAATATATAGAATGAGATTACCATAATGAGCTGGTTGTTGTAAGAAATCAACCATGATATCGTAAGTGTTTATTAAGGAATAGTGAATATCTGTAAGCTCTTCTTTGAGTTCTTGCAAGAGTGATTTAACAGCTTTGTTGTACTGAACAGACCAGTAATTTGCTCGCTCATTGCACTCCCCCTTAGGGTTATCGCTTCTTAGTTTTGGACAACAACCTATCAGACCGAGTCCAACCACGGCAAATTTGCGTGCACCGAGATTATAAATTGTCTGTATAGATAGATGCACAAAAAAAAAGTTATTTGAGATCAAAGATGAACACAGAGAAAGAAAAGAAAAGAACTGAGCAAGGAAAGCTGGAAGTCTTGATATACGTACCTTCAACTTGCTTTTCAGTATAACCATCAACGAGTTTATGAACTGATGATCACCAAGTTGGAATTTGTCAAGAATGTCGTTGCTACCAATTACGATAAGAAACACAGATTTTGCCAAGTATGTTTGTGCTTGCACAGTTCCTAATTGTTGCATGAGCTCTCCGTGCACTGTTCTAAAATTTGCTATCTGTTCATTGAGTGAGATGGATTGTTTCTGCTCCAACGATAAAAATCTGAAGTTAGTGCTAGCGCGAGATACAGTAACATTTTTCTAAGCAAAAAAATGTACACATATGATCCTGTAACATGTGCCTAAAGAATAATGATACTGTGTTGCTTACAAAAAGTTTGTTTAATGTTTCATTGAAGATTCCGGCTCCGCCTGATGCAAAATTGATTCCACCCTGATCGAGCAACACCTTGACCTTGTTCGAAGCGGATTTAATGGAGAGATACGGTGGCGCTGTCGCTAATCCTAAATTCTCAGCTGTCCAAATTAAGAAGCCAAAATTTTATTAATGACACACATATAAACTTCATTTTAGCTTTTCAAACAGTGACTAATGTATTTGTATCAAACGTGACTACTTTTATTTATTTTTTCGTCAGTTTTACTTACCAAAGAAATCAGCAGCATTCTTTCCATTACTAAACCTTCCAGTTGCTTTCCGATTTGGATAATCAACACCGTTGCGAGGATAGTTAGCTTTAACAATGGAAAGCTCCAAGTGATTATTGTTACCCACGTCAACAAGCGAGTCTCCAAATACAATAACAGCTGGAGCATGGCCAATTCCTTCAGTAACAATCGTATTGAAGTTGAATATGAAGAAGATAATACAGAACGAGAGAAGAGAGTTGTAATAAGCCATTTCTCAATCAGTTCTTGAACCCTCACTCTCTTCTATCTGTGTTTCGTTATTGCATGTATGCGCATCTCTTTATATAGACGCATCCGTGGAAGTTGAATTATGTGAATGGAGTGACCTGCTGAAGCTAAGAATCTGAGTGTATGTGAACGCCGAATGTCTGGCAAAGATAAGTCAACAATTATGAGAGAATAAGTTTGATAAGTCAAAGATAAGAATGATCGACATTCTGTAGTTTAAAGGTTATTTAAATTTTGTGTACTGGCATTTGGTTCTTAAATCTTAACACTAACAGTTGACCCTAGTAAACTACAAAGACCGTTTAAAATCTCTCTTTGGGTCTCAACACCACTCTCGATGGATATCAGCAAAAATTTAACGTTGGAAACGGATGAAATAAACTCCAGCACTTCCACATTTTGTTGCTCGCAAGTGGGGCATGGCGAATTCTGGACTCTCTGATAGGACACTCACCCTAACTTGCCAACACCAATGATGGGATGTTAAAGTAGCTGCCGGTACGACATTTTTTTTGTAACTTAAAGTAAGCCGTTGAATTTTATCTTCTTTTGCTTGAGATAGAATGTACACACAGAAACAGAGACATATCGTCCATCCATTCAATGGCTCAAATAGCAGTCTCCTATTAAGTTCAGTGGGTCCCAGATGTATGTACTTCATTCTTGTGTGATGAGACTATATGGCTTCGGCCTACATTTGACTTCAGAGAGTGGACATTAGAAAAATGTCAAGATAAAGTTCAAAACTTGGAAGCAACTACGACAAGACTAAACAAGTTACAAGACAATCATCGTTTGTCCATATATGTCCTCTACACGGTTTGAACGTCGATGCAAGTTTGAATTCCGATCGATTCCTACTCCTAGCCCTAGCTAGGTGTTAGATATAATATAAAAATGATTCTCCCAGAACGTTGATTGTCTTCCTGATTATAAAATCCAATCACGTTTCTTGTTAGGCGCGCGACAACAGATGCGGAGACTTCAAACTGTGTTGTTCGTCTAGTCCATATTACTAGCAAATTTTCAAGGGATTTCAAGTCCAAGAAATTTCAAATCCAAGAAGAGCTTAGTTTTAATATTCCACCAAGAAAACCAATGAGTGCAACAAAAGTCAGAAGGGAGAGGCCAACAGTCCAAAACGCCCGCTCTAAATTTAAAAAATGGTCGATCCTGGTTGGTATGAGAGAAAATAAAACTTCAAATCAACAACTCAGATTTGCTTATAATCATGAGCTATTTGTTTATAGGCTTACAAATAGAAGTCTCCTTCCTAATTTTGACCTTGTTCTTCACTATTTACCCCTCCCATCCCTTATCGAAAAATTTGACCATTGAGTCTTAGAGTTTTTCCACTACCACTACGACCGAGTTAAACTAAACCACTAAATAATCTGTTTTTTTTATCGGTAAAGAAAAGTTTTATTGATCAAAAAAAAAATATAAAGGCAATACCATCCTAAGCAAGAACAAAGAAAGAAAAGGAGCCAAAAGTTGATAACAAACTACCAACTTAAGCAAGAGAAAAATAAATGTTACACCAGTCTCTCATGACATTAAAAGGACAAACATCACTGTAATTCTTAATAGCTAGAGCCCAACAAAAAAGACAGTAAATAGCTTTGTTAGCAACTTCCTTAGCATCGTTTTTTGTAACTGTGAAGACCCTTGCATTTCTCTCCTTCCAAATGGACCAAATAATTGCCACATGAATCAAATTTCAGACTGCAGTACTAGCAGCATCATGCTGAGTAAGGTGCCAAGCTTGCAAAGAAGTTATAATGTCACCAGGCATCCAAAAGAACCATTTTAACCACTAAATTATCTCTTTTAATTAACAACGCCATTGCAAACAACAATTTAGAATGGTTAGATTATCACCACCATTATCAAGATTTATTCCTTTTGAAAAGAGAGTAGATATGTTTTTTTTTGTTGTTTCTTCTGTGTCTTTGATGTTAGAATTGGTTTTGTTGTGTCTTCGGTGAGGAAGTGTGAGATAGATCGGAGAAGAAACCCCATGATACTCAATGACATTATCAAAACTAGAGAATCCTTACTACTGTTGAAAATAATCCCAAAAAGATAATACAAAGCTTTAAAAAAAAAATTTTGCTCACGCATTACTTAAGCATATTTTGAGCAGCATCACAACTAATCATTAGAAAATATAAACGATACTTAACTCATTCATTTAATCTATACAATTGTACTACTTATTAAGTGCTTTTAGCAAATATCATCACAATCATCCATATGTCCATTGGTTAATTGTGATGCTGATAGATCAAAAATGTTCAAGCAGTACACGAGCAAAATCTTTCCCATTAAAAACAACCAACTTATCTAAAACAAAAGACTAACCTTACAAGAGTAGGAAATCAATAGAGAAGACTTATAGAGGCGCGGGAAATGAACCTATCTTACTTAAATCTGCTGCGACGGAGTAAATCTAAGCTGAAAACGAGTTAAGCAACTAGGGTCTGCAACATGGTTTTTAAAAACGTACGCTTCGCTTCAATTTTTTCAGAAACGCACCGACTTGTATCTATAAAGTGTTTGGAATGAGAAGCGTGTAGTCAATGATTTTAACCAAAGTCAGAAGCGCAAAATGGTCAAATGGAGTAAATCTAAGCTGAAAACGAGTTAGGCAACTATGATCTGCAGCATGGTTTTTAAAAGTGTACGCTTCACTTCAAAAAATTTCAGAAACGCTCTGACTCATACCTATAAAGCGTTTAAAATGAGAAGAGCACAGTCAATGATTTTGAGCAAAGTCAGAAGCGCAAAATGATCAAATTTCAAGAAATAATGCTTTTAAAAATTAAAAGAGGATAATGGGATCCTAACCTACCACCTTGTGTGCATTATGTGAGTGCTCAACCATTGTTCTACGATTATGATAATATGTGACTGTATTTTATATTTATAAATGTTTGCTTACCATTTTATAACATTTCAAATCTTATATTTTACATTTCATCGCCAAAATTGAATCCATAATTCACAATTCAACCTACCATCGCTTCTCGGAAATAGAAAACAAGCCACGCTGCGCTTCACACAGGGGCGGAGCCAGCCCATTGCAAGAGTGTGCTCTTGCACCCCCTGCCCAGCTGGCTCCAAAGCCTAATTTAAGGCCCAATTGAAAAAATTTGGGTATCTACAAGCCTAATTTTGCTTTTTGCACCCCTTAAATTTTTTGTTTGCAACCCTAAAGTAATTTTTGCACCCCTATTAGAGGAATCTTGGCTCCGCTCACGCTTCCAATACCTTGGTTTGCTGTTTCCCTTCTATATGTAGAAGAGAGAAAAAGTTGGGCCCAAAGTTATCCGGGTTGAAGATGATAAATATCAAGGCATAGAGAAGAAAGAAAGAGAGCAGAGGAAAGAGGAGGATCTATTATTCTGCGTTGTCAAACAAAACCATCCGAACCAAAATATGTTCCCAAACATTACAACAATGAGAGTCAAACTGTCACTAATTTGGAACGTGTGACAACAGCTTAGGCTTTCGTTAATCAGTTGATATTTCGTCGTAGTATACGCTTTTGTATCACAATTATCGATCACCTATAAATCACTCTCAAGTCCCATAACACAACACATAAATAAATTCTTTCTGTCTCCATATAAATTTTATTCTTTCTTTTCATCAACATGTAAAATGATCACATTGAGTATATTGAATTACATCTTTTCAGTAGTCAAGTCCATTTATAATTCCAGTAATTGCTTTAAATTAACAGGGTACACATAAAGAATTCATTCATGATTATCTTAGCAGCAGCCTCAGTTGGATGATATAGATCCCAAAATATATGGTCTCTTCTATTCTTACAGTACACTGCTATTGGTGCTAGGCATGGAACTTGTGCTCTAAATTTCCCCCCTCCACAACAAGCTGATTTTACCTCATTGAACCCTGTTATGGATTGAAAAACATTTCCAAGTATTATGATTTGTGCCCCATACTGAATATATGAACTATTTGGCGAAAAATAAATAGAATGACATTACCATAATGAGCTGGTTGTTGTAAGAAATCAACCATGATATCGTAAGTGTTTATTAAGGAATAGTGAATATCTGTAAGCTCTTCTTTGAGTTCTTGCAAGAGTGATTTAACAGCTTTGTTGTACTGAACAGACTAGTAATTTGCTCGCTCATTGCACTCCCCCTTAGGATTATCGCTCCTTAGTTTTGGACAGCAACCTATCAAACCGAGTCCAACCACGGCAAATTTGCGTGCACCAAGGTTGTAAATTATCTGCGTATGCGCAAAAACAAAAGTGATTTGGGATTAAAACTGAACACAGAAAAGGAAAAGGTAAGAACTGAGCAAGGAAAGCTGGAAGTCTTTATATACATACCTTCAACTTGCTTTTCAGTATAACCATCAAAGAGTTTATGAACTGCTGATCACCAGCTGGTTCTTTTCCCAAGATCGAATCAACAAGTAGGAATTTGTCAAGAATGTCGTTGCTTTTGCCAAGTATGTTTGTGCTTGAACGGTTCCTAACTGTTGCATCAGCTCTCCATGCACTGTTCTAAAAATTTGCTATCTGTTCATTGAGTGTGATGGATTGTTTCTGCTCCAACAATGTATTTTAAATCTGAAATTAGTGCTAGCGTGTGTTTCTTACAAATAGTTTGTTTAATGTTTCATTGAAGATTCCGGCTCCGCCTGATGCAAAATTGATTCCACCCTGATCGAGCAACACCTTGACCTTGTTCGAAGCTGATTTAATGGAGAGATACGGTGGCGATGTTGCTAATCCTAAATTCTCAGCTGTCCACATTAAGAAGCCAAAAATTATTTTTTTTTGACAAGGAAGAAGCCAAAATTTTATTAATGACACACATATAACCCAAACTTCATTTTAGCTTTTCAAACAGTGACTACTTTTATTATTTTTCGTCAGTTGTACTTACCAAAGAAATCAGCGGCATTCTTTCCATTGCTATACCTTCCAGTTGCTTTTCGATTTGGATAATCGACACCATTGTAAGCATAGTTAGATTTAAGAATGGAAAACTCTAAGTGATTATTGTTACCCACATCAACAAGCGAGTCTCCAAATACAATAACAGCTGGGACATGGCCAATTCCTTCTGTAAGAATTGTATTGAAATTGAATATGGAGAAGAAAATACAGAAATAGAGAAGAGAGTTGTAATAAGCCATTTCTCAATCAAGTATTGAAGCTTAATTATAACTCTCTATCTCTTTGAGACTCTCGCTCTCTTCCATCTGTGTGCTTAATGATTGCATATATGCACCTAGGCTATATATATACATTGCATCCATGGGAGACTGAATTATTATGGGCATAGAGTAATTAGCTGAAGCTAAGAATTCGAGTGTATGTGAAAGCCGAATATCTGGCAACTACAGGTATTAAGATAAGTCAACAATTATGAGAGAACAAGTGTGAACTCTAGTTGCATTGGCGAGTGGTGATTAATTGAGAATCTTGTTTTGATTAGTCTTTCCTTCCCTATTAATGGTGACTTCAGAGAGTGGAAATCAGAACAATATCAAGATAAAGTTCGAAACTTGGAAGCAACTACGAGCAGAGTAACAAGTTACAAGACTTGATTAGTCTTTGCTTATAATCTTGTTCTTTTGGGTTAGGGAGGGAGTGTTTTCAGAAGGTACAGCATATGCCCAAGCCCAGCCAAAATGGACTAAAATGAGATCCTAACTGTTGTATGTTTATCAATCGCAAGACAGGGAAGATTCTTCATATTAATTTGATTAAGGATTGAACAATAGTTGGTTCGCTAATTAAGACCAACTTTATAATTTTTCGAACCAAATATTGGACATTTTTGTTTCGCACCATCATGGCACCCCCATCGCCCACCGCCACCACCATGTGCAAGTGCCAAATGTGTCTATGAAAGTATCCTAAATGCTCATTCGCCCACGTACTTCCCGACCGACTACTTTATTTTAATTTCACAAGATGGAGAATTTTCTGGTTTGGTTTTATTTCTTCTGTATTCTTATTTTTCTGAAGACATGCATGGCGGTAAATTTGTAATTAATAATCACATTTAAACCGTCAGATTTGTTATCGTAGGGATTATTACGCAGAGTCGATACAACAACTCCTCAACTAAGCACAAATTTCCCTTACGTTCTTCTACTTACTAAAATACAGAAAATGGTGCATCTCATGCGCATGTACTAGAAAAATGTATTTTATTTCCATCCCTAGCGCGACTGTAAATTTGTGTAAAACATAGATGCAAGATACAAAACCATACCCAATAAATTCACATTGCAAGTGTTAGATAAATCACGCTAGAACTTAAGCATATGTCTGGTCTTTGTATTGTTCCAAATTTAACGGATGACTCCGAACGGACAATTCATGTTATTATCTCTGATACATGCAATACTCTTATTATGGAGTGGCAGTTGGTTCAGCGACTTCAACTAATTGGTTTACATTGATCGGGAAAACATATTTGCCATCTGTGCCACTGAAAAACCTATCTATTACTTTTCTGGCAGCTGCCTCGGTTGGATGGTACAAATCCCAGAACAGATGACTGCCTCTCTTGTCACATAACTTCGCAACCGGTATGCACGGAACATCAGCACGAAACTCGCCCACTCCACAGCAAGCTCTTCGAACCTCAGTAAATCCTGCAAAAAGCAGTTTTCCTAATTATAGCTATCAGGGAAAATTTCGTTAACTAAAATGTTTTAAGCATGTCAAACATTGATATTGTATAGAGTATGATCAGTTTACCGTGTTGAGCTGGCTGCGAAATGAAATCGTCAACGAGATTGTAAGACAAAAAGATGGAGTAGTTGATCCCTAATTCTGTCTTGAGTTCTTGCAACAGTGATGCAACGCCGTCGTTAAACAACAAAGACAAGGAATTTGCTCCCTCATTGCGACCAGTTTTCCTCCTCAGTGATGGGCAACATCCTGTCTTTGCAGCTCCAAGAATGGCAAATTTGCGTGCACCTAGATCGAACATCCGCTGGTAAGATAGAAAAAACAAGAGAAGAAAAATCATGAAAAAGGAAGAAAGGAAAAAGGTGATGCTCGATACTGAAAAATAAGGAAATATCAAATATGAAAGAACCCACCTTTAACTGGCCTCGGAATGTAGTCCTTAAGGTATCAACGTAGTTCTGGGGACTACCGTATTTACCGGGCAAGTCCGAATCGGGTTTGGAGTAACCAATAATATCGTTGCCACCAATGGAGATGAGAAATATGGACTTTGCCAAGTAAGATGCTGCCCTAGGCTTTCCTAGTTGTTGCTCCAGCTCTCCATGTACACTTGAGAAGAATTCTGTTTGTTCGTCTAATGAAATGGACTGTACCTGCATATGGCTCAACCCAAACAATGCCAAGCTACATTTAACAACACCTGAGGAAGATTTGGTTCCTATATCGATTCAAAATTAAATTAGATTTTCTTAAGACACTCTTACAAATATTTTGTCTGTTTCATTTAAGATCACAGGCCTGTGACCATTATTAATCACGCTCTGATCGTGCGGTCCTGGTTCATCAACCAGACTGAGGTTCTCAGTCTCCTTAGAACTCAAGGAGAGAAAGGTACTAGCCTATAGAACAGATCCTGTTCAAGTAAGGTCGTGTCCAGTTTGCCAATTTCACTCTATATACACTAAAGTCTATTTCCCAGTAGAGTCGGTGTGGGACTAAGAAATGAAATGAGGGACTAGGTATTTCTGAATCCCCTTGGGAGAGAGATCATATAATTTCCTTTAGAAGGTCGCAGGTTCGAGACTTGCATAGTCACTGAAATATAATTTTTAGCCAAACACTAAAAGGTAAACATCAGACACAAACACACCAGTGTAAGAGCACCAAGATGTAACTAGTGACCTTGGTTTGAAAAATTGAAGAGCAATTAAAAAACGCAAGTATCTCCTGTAATGCGGATCCAGCTCTTGAATTTCCTGCACCCAGCAGCATTCAGAATAAAAAAGTGGTCATATACACTTATGAGCAGAAGGAAATAACATGTCGCCAGGGTTATGCTGCTGGAATTAGTGAATTTTTATCTTGTCACTTGAATAAGACTGGCGCATAGAGGGTCCCTCAGTTCTGACACAAGGTACTGTAATTCCCTTCGATTATTACTACTACATGCCATCCAACTCACATGAAAAGCTTCAATAGATTATTTACTGTATGCAGCAATGATGGGAAGAAATATGAAAAGTACAGTGATGTTTATGTGACTCTTTGACCAGAACTGATTTTCTGAAATTTGGTATTATGTCGAAAAGGAACAAAAGCATGATTTGCAAAAGGGCAAGAATGTAAGCCACAAGATTAAACAACCGAGCCTGTCACAGAAAGAAGGGAACCTCTTTTGACCAAAATTGATTCCAAATGATCAGTTAGGAGTACCTTGGTCCTTGGTAGCACTTGTCCTTGCCCGCGCCAATCGTCAACAACGGTTTCTAGTTTCTCAATGTGGAAGAAAGATATCAGCATAAAAATCCTAAAAATGATAATTGCTGTAGGTGTAGATAATCCACAGGGTTAGGTGGCGAGATCTTAAGTTATGATACACCAAAGAGAAAAGAGCGGTGAAGCACAGGATAGAACCAAATAGCGCAAAGAGCAAGGTGTCACGTGGGTCGGACGTGACGTCCCTATAGTTTCCGGATGGGACGTGATCCTTATCCTCTGACAAGTCGGACGGACGATTAGAAAGCACTCGGTCAAACAAAGGGAGCTGGTCAAACAATGGGACGATAAGAAAGAAGGGCGACATCGTGTCAACCAGACGATCATGACTCGGCCTCGGGTGAAGAACTATCAAAGACCAAGACTCTATCTCCCATACTAGAAAGATGGGCGAGCGCCAACACAGGCCCGATAGGGAACATCTAAACTGATGTAATGTGACCAACATTGTAATTTTGTTGTATGTCGACCTTGGCCTATAAATACAAGGGCTGGTCGAGAGAGAGAGAGGAGAGGTTGAAAGAGAGAGAAACAAGACACTACATTTGAGAGTTTGAGAGTTACACCATTTGAGAAGGAGAGAACACCTTGTAATCAAAGAAAAGAAATAATAACATTCATCCTTTCACCTCGTGGACGTAGGTAATCATACCGAACCACGTATATCTTTGTGCCTATGTTTATTGAACATCTTTACTTAGTTTTACTTCATATTTTATACCATTGGATGTAGTGTGTGGTTTTATGCAGCTACATTCTGGCGCCGACTAAGGGGAACGTCTAAGTTCTCCGGATACCTTGGCTGCGTGTGCCAACAGAGACGATCCAAAAGCTCCTAAGAACACCTTGTGTGTTAGTTGATGCTATGGGATGAACTCTGTTTGGTGAGGTCTGTTTATGTTTTTTTAGTTTTGAAGTTTTTTGATATGGTTGAGTTTTCATTGTTGAAGTCGTGTCGTTAGCAAGTATTTTCAGTTGGGTCAATTCCGAGCAGTCGGGTTGATAGGGAATCCTTCAAGAGCTCCCAAATAACGTTGTTAGCGTTTGATAACAGATCGACTAGCCATGCTCGGAGGCGAGTCTGTTTTCATGTTTCAATCTTCGTTTTCGTATTAGTTTTCGCACTTATCTCCATATTTCAATCTTAGTTTTCGTCATACGAGTTCAACAACGGAATACCTCTAAAACTCCCAAATAACATCTTCGATGTGTGGTTGAAGTTGCTTGAGGTTCCATGTTGGCTTGTGAAATTGCCAAAACAATAGCACGACGAGATTATCAGTCGCCGGCGAAGGAACCCAAGGAATTCAGAGAAGAAATCCCTGTGTAGTTCCAAGGAAGTTCATAAGTTTTGATCCAAATTTCAATGTGGTGTGCTGACCTCATAAAAAGTACGAATTTGGATCTTTTACTCGCAAAGAACTAGGAGTTAATGATTTGGAGTCTAGGGAATGTAGGACAAATTGTAGTTAATGCAGAGTCATGGTACTGAAAGCGACGTCGTGCAACCTTGAAAGCGACGTCGTGCAACCTTGAAAGCGATGTAGCATGATACCCGTCTAAAAGAAACACTTAGAGTCAAAACTGGGCAGACTGGCGAGGTCAGCATGATAGAGTAGAGGGAATCGTACTTGTGAAACTTAGTTTTGGTGTCAGTCACCTTTTTCCTTTAAAATCGTACGTACTAGAGAAACTTTTCAAAAACAAGTCAAAGTAAGGTGTTGTCTGTTTCTGCTGATGTAGGTAGGAACGACTCTCGGACTTACATCATACTGTGTCCGATGGCTAGTACGTCAGGGATGGGGAGAACTCTGAGGAACCGCACGATCACCGGCAGTAGCATGCAAGGAGGAGTAAGGGGGACGAGGCAGGGAAGTGATGGGAATCCACCACCTGAGGAATCACGAGCAGCTGTAAGGGGTATGCCGACTGTGGATGAGGAAATCGATCTGGGACGAGACGATGACCCCTCGCCTATGGAGCGAATTGTCTCAACTCAGAGGAGGGATGATCAAATAGATGGACTCACCGCATCAGACACAGAAGATGATGAGGAGGCGCTAATCCTGCATGCCCAGAGACGAAACACCAGGTGACAAATTGAGTATCAATAAGCACTCGGACGAGAGAAATAATGACTTAGGCGAGTACAGTTAGGACGAGAAACAACTATCGGAGTCGATCCAGCGGCATCGACCCAGATACCCCCTACAGTACCACCTCCGCTACCCATGATGACGGCGCCACCCCCTGCTCATTTAGGCCATCCAAATGGTCACTCTAGCCATGAGAGTACAGATCCAACGCTACTCGCAATTCTAGAAAGTCAGAGAAGGCAATATGCCACTTTAAGGGATCTTCAGCAGAGGAACCTAGCTTTAGAGTTTGAGAACTATCAGCTACGAAACTTGAGATCGAGGTCGAGAGGGTCTTCCATCCGAGGGATATCGGGTTACCAAGGCCGATCAGGACAACCCCCGACACCACATATCCGAGGGTACGGTCCACCCGAGGATTCATCAACAAAAGACGAAGGGCGCGAGAGGAATCATCAACAGAGAGGCACAAGGGCCGACAATGCAACCGAAGCCAAGCTAAGGGAGTTAGAAGAAAAGATAAGGAAGTTGTCAGGAAGCGGAGAAGAAGATAAGCTAGCCGAGGTTATAAGCGAGGCCGAGAGGACCCCTTTCACCCAAGAGATAGAACTAAGAGCCTTCCCACCCAAGTGCACGCTCCCCACATTTCCATCTAGGTTCGACGGTACGGGAGACGCGGACGAGCATTTGAAGATGTACACTATGTCCCTAATCCAATGGAAGAACCATGAGGTGGTAATGTGTAAATTCTTCCCGGCAAGCCTGGAAGGCGAGGCAAGGAAGTGGTTCTACAATCTCCCACCAGGAATAGTCGACAGTTATGAGACTCTAGTCGAAGCCTTCCTCGAAACTTACATGCACAACAGCAGACCTCGGCCCAGGCAAACAGGTAAACATACTTGTCATTCATTTCTTTAAAACCGCGAGGGGTAGTAAATTTGACATGAGTGACTAATGGTCATTCGTACTCTGGGCAAAGCCAGTGAGGAAGTGTCGTGGTGACATACACTCGAATGGTCATTCGTACTCGGGGCAAAGCCAGTGAGGAAGTTCCGAGGTGACTTACACTCGAATGGTCATTCGTACTCGGGGCAAATTCAGTGTGGAAGTGCCGAGGTGACTTACAGTCGACTGGCTATTCGATACTCGGGGCAGTGGCAGTGTGCAAGTGTCGAGGTAGCCTAAGAGTACTGGTGGTTGGAAGCCAGATACTAAAGGTTGTTAAGATACGATTTCTTCTCATCTAGGTAACCTACTTATATCTGAAAGGTTACCCCCATCGCAGGTGGCCGTGACCACTTGCCCGAGTTGGTTGGTCGAAAACCACTCGGGATTATCGGGCCTAGAACTAGGACGACTAAAACCCTTCCACTGAATCTAAAAGATAGTGATGAGATACCTCGGCTGGGACATGGCATCGGACCCGATGACCCTCCTTGTTGAGTGTGTTCGGCTTAAAATGCACTAATACTAAGGCATGTGACATCAAATGCAGGTATGAAGCACAAGCAGCAAGATAGCAACCATAAAATTAAACAGCGTCAACACAATGATAAAGGCGGAAATTGTCAAGGAAAAGAAAAAAGAAAAACAAGCTTGGCGACGCAGCACCCCATTCAAAGAAGTTGTTCAAAGAAGCATGGGTCAAGTGTTCAAACGAATTACAAACCGCGACAAAGGGCAAATTAGTGGCGCAACACTACAAAAGACATGATCAACTCCGGGGTGGAACAGCACCGGCTCCCCCCTTTCTCTGAGCAACCTCGCGGCGCTTTTGCGCGATGTACTCGTTCACACCGGCCTTGATCGCCTCAGCAAGCTCGCTCCGATAAGCATTTCTCTTGTCCACAATCTGCTGAGAAAGCTGCTCGGACCTCGCCTCGGCGGCATGGAGCTTAACCTTCACCTCACCTTCGGCCTTCTTCCACTGCTCCACCTCCTGCCCAAGATTTTGCACATCTCTCTCCAGAACCTTGACACGACCCTGCTCGGCTGCAACAAAACAGCATAAGCATATCAAACACGGAGCATAGCAGAATACGGAGTAAAAACAACAAACTAACTAGGTATTAAGGTCACCCCAACATGCACTCTAGAGACCTGACAGAATTGGCAATACAGATTCTAACGAATCCACGGACTTGGCCAACTCTTCTTCAGCCTTAGAAAGCTTCAAGGTTAACTCATTATAGTATTGTTCATTGAACTCATTCGAAGGGAAATATTTCTTGTGATCACTCCACTCGGCCCTCTGACGGTTATAGGAAACTTGTAGCATCGATAACTGGGCTTGGGTCCACTCTAGGTCACTCGACAGCTTATCGAAACCCTTGGTCCTTTCAAGAAGATCTCGGTTGGACTGCTCGGCCACAACTTTTGCCCTCAAAATTCGTCGCCGATCTTCATGAAGATCTCGATTTTGAAGCCTAAGGGAATCATTTTGACTCTCCAGATTATCTCTCCGGGGACATACTCAAACAGGCGATATCCGTCCAATTCCTCTTGAAGTTGCTGGATCTCAGCCTCCTGTCGGCCTATCTTCCCATCCTTATTGGAAATTCGTTGTCGAAGATTCTCTACAAGATCTTTCTCGATATCCCACTTTCTCTTCATAAGCCTATACTCCGAAGAAGCGTCTAGATCTATACTAGAAATTTCGGCTAGAAGAATAATAATTGACTCAGGACATCGGTACGAAGAACTCAATCAACACAACTATTGCAAACAATATACCTTGCACATCGGAGAGTTTGATCTCCAGATCGCGAGATTGTTCCTTCTCCTGCTGAAGAGCAGCCTCCAACTTCCTAATCTCCTGTCGACGGAGAGCAGCCTCCAACCTTGACCGATTCAACGCCTACAAATTCCATCCCAAGACGAGATTAGTGGGGCCCGATAACATCCAAAGGAAAAGTGTAACCAAATCACTTACCAAATTATCAAAAACCGGCGCGATATCACGATACAGGTGCATGGAAGCAATCATTTGTTCATCAGTATAGGAGCCGAACTCCTCAGAATGCAATGCGCAGTGATCCACATAATACTTTAGGTTCCAAATTTTTACATGTGTATCATTAAGAAAATGAAGATCATCTCCTGGATAAGGTGAATCTATATTGGCTTCATTGACATAACCCATGTAAATAGCATGGTAAAATGAAATTAATCAATCAATAAAGAGTGGTGAAGTACTCGAAAAACATATTGTTAGAACATGATTCCAGGTTTTCAACAGAGATGTTTATTTTTGAAACGAGAGGATGCATCGTGCGTTTAGCTATATAAGAATGATTCTGTGAAATTTCAATATCATATATCATACAAATTTTGTGACAAAGAAATGATAATTGGATGTTTGTGAGCGTCAACAAATTAACATGTTGACAACCTCTATATAAAATCTCTATCAATATGTAACAACTAGGTAGGGTAAGTGTATTTTATGTGTTTGAATTTTTATGTAAAGAAAAGAGGTCCAAAAAACAGAAGAGTATTACGAGAAAAAAGTTGTCAATGCATAATTAGATGTTTGGAGACTTTAAAACAAACAAACTAACATCTGAGGTGTTGGAAAAATTGATAATAAAATCAAAAACAATTGTCCGCCCCCATGAAGGAAGAGATATGTGTGGCTAATGAAGAAAGAAATGTATGTACCATAATTTGGCTAATCCATGAAAGTTAACTCGTAGTAAAATCTACAGTGTTTTTTTTACCTTTTTGTAGAGTCGTAAACATTAAATTCCTCACGTCCTAAACGAACAACAGTGATCGGATATTTGTTACAACAATTCTTAATACTACACCAGTTATATATTTAAAGAAAATCAAAATTTACTACAAAGAATTATTGTAATCATATTACGTCACTTCTATCAAGGTTCTAAAATATATTGATTTTATATGTTGTGTGCTACCTGATGAGCTAATATTATGAGGGCCAATGACGTTTTGTACCACAATAGAAGTTAACGAAACACAAAATACCACAACTTAACATAATAGCATTCCATTTTTTTGTTGACTAATTTGCCCCCAACAAAACATAGACTTTGGGTCGCACATACATTTTTTTTGTTTACTAATAAGAACGATGCATATGATTTTGCATATCACCAACATGACTATGTAGTAATTTATTATTTTAAGAATTGAAATAACTATTAGAAACTCATGGAACCACTTTACTGAGTATCAATAAGTTTAATAAAGAATAATTTACCAGTTATGAAGCTTTTACCAGTGCCGAAAGCCCAAAACCCTGGACACAATAATCGCAAAAGTTAGGAAAATACCCAAATTCACTGAAATCGTTCGAGTTACGGTGAAGGTAGGGATTGAATTTATCTCACGTTTAATGAATTTGATGGCGAAAGCACTAGTGTGTGTATATTTTGCACCAAATGAACTAGGGTTTGAAGGCGACGAAGGGAGATACTCGCTGCATATCTCAAGAGAAAGAAATGGTATGGTATCCGGATTATACTTTTCCTATTTATATGGCCCATAAAAACGCGACATCAGTACGAAAATTTTTGGGATATATCCGGAATTTGCTAATTAGATAGTATCCGGCTCGGATATATTGGAAAGATCGTGGTAAATTGTGGTAACTATTTGGAAGCCGTGGTACTGGACATAAATATACCTCCGTATGTGCCTTCCAAACATAATTTAACCAATATTATTAAGCTTGTTTAAAAACTTATAGTTCTTTTTTACTGTTTTTTGCTTAATTGATGTTTATCATAGCCAAAAAAACAGGCAAAAAAGATTATGAAAGAGCAAAATAAGTGCAACCAGAATAAAAAAATGAAAATCGACAAACAAAAAGGAACCTCAAAGAAGCGCACCTCCACCATGGATACCCCTGAACAAAAAGATTATTAAAAAAAAAAAAAAGCCAAAACTTAACAGAATCTACATTACCGTGTTGGTTTAGAGACTCTTAGGCCATGTTTGATAACAGTGAAAGGAAACAATTCGATAGAAAGTGTATTTCCATGGAATCACCATTGTAAGGAGGAAAAAAAAAACTTTCCATAGAATTCTATGGAATGAAGTTTTAAAACATACTTTAGACCACATTTTTTTGTAGATGGACCTACAATTTTATAGAAATATATTTGTAATCAAACAACAAAAAAGACGTTATTTCCATAGAAAGATGGTTAATTCCACGAAATTAACTCCTATCAAACACAACCTTAAAGTTATCTAGGAGTGCAGGTTTGGTATTATACATAGTTGTTAATTACACCCCTCATCAAACTACTGCCTCTTTT
Source organism: Papaver somniferum (assembly GCF_003573695.1). Classification (NCBI taxonomy): domain Eukaryota; kingdom Viridiplantae; phylum Streptophyta; class Magnoliopsida; order Ranunculales; family Papaveraceae; genus Papaver; species Papaver somniferum. The sequence goes on along the minus strand of NC_039364.1, from coordinate 232,688,245 downwards.
CAGAAGTTTATCTGCAGAGAAATTGAGTTCACTGAAACTACGCACAAACTTCATACTAGTCAAATCATCTCTGATCAAGTTTCATCTTGCTAAACAAAACGAAAGGACTTTACCAGTAGCAAAAGTACTAAGAACTGACTTAGAATCAGAAAGAAAGACCACGAACATGTTAAGTACATAACATGTTAAAATGGTTGCACCGAATGAGTACAGACATTGTCTCCAACAATTGGCAGCATCGGTAGTGGCATACTAGTTTTGCTACATACTCAAAATGATTATGCCGAACGTTTGAAAATGCTTTGTACAAACGGCGGCTCCAATTTTTAGTATATACTGTCAATACATTAAACAGATTCCTTATAGCCCGTTCACCAGCTCAAAGCACAACCATAATTTCTGAGTACTACTTTCCATTAACCTCTTGGAAGCACTTGATTGTTGAGGTATTATACAGTTTCTAACAAACTTCCCTATTATCCCCAACCAACAAGGCCAATTACAATTGCAACGGATCCAGTACAGACTCAAGTTACAGTTCCAAGTGCGCTAGTCCCAATTACAATTGCAACGGTTTCTTATTAAATGGTGATTAGGATGTCCAGATATTGATGTACATTGATATATATATACAACAGAGAGTAATTTTTTTGGTGGTTAAGATATCCAATGTAAACGTGTACACTGGAACTCTACCCAGTTTCATTTATGGTAATTGATGTAACCATCCATTCACAGTTGTTGCAAATAATACCAACAAACTTGATAAAATTAACTTGTCGACTGCATTCCAAATTAAAAATGCAGTTCAGTCATCATTTAAATAGATTGTTATTTTGTGCTTAAAAATATTAGTGCATTTTTTTTCAAAATTCAAAAAGTTGATCTGAGGTGGGAACTCTTCTTTCATATCCTTAAAAAGTGTTATATCTACATTAATTTTTGGAACCGCTAATTGTTTTCAAAAATGAATATTGACTGTGTACTTGTATCAATGTATAATTAGGAATATAAAAAAGGGTCCAGATTAATTCACAATTTTACCTAAGACAATGAGTTAGATTTTTAATGAGAATTTATTTGGGAGTTATTCCTCTCATTTAATGTCAAACCGCTACTTTTATTATAAATTAAACGCCCATTAACTTAACTCTTAATTTAATCTTCATTTAATGTCAAACCGTTACTTTTTTTCCTCACTATGTATAAATAATTTAAGATGACCTTCTAAGATAATAAATAATACTCACTTTGTAAACCATCAAAAGGTTATAAATATGAAGAGACGTAATTTCAAGGTTTATATGATACAAAGAATTAAAAAAATAACAAATATAATCAAGAAACTTCAATCCATTTGATACAGACATGTACACTACTCTAATCCAACTACAAGTATGAAAAGTTAAAAATGTTATTTACCGACCAAAGTTAAGGGCATAACAATGAAACCGTCGTTTTCTTCGTCATTTATTTTCACTCCATGTAAATCCTATGATTTTTGCCTGAAGAAATCAAAGTCTAATTGGACAATTCTCTATCCAGAGAAAAATAAAAAATTTGTGTAAAAAAATAGAAATTAAATGGTATGTTATTAAAAAGAAACCTACCATAAGAATGAAAATAAATACATAGCAATCATATTTGATCAATATCTTTTGACTGCAAATGTAAAACAAAATTGAGATAACAAAACACATTATTAATCAAAAGAATCAAAGAGAAATTAAACTGATCAAATGGTATGGTATTAATAAAAGCCTTACATAAGAATGAAAATGAATAGATAACAATCATATTTGATCAATATTTGACTGCAAATGAAAAAGAAAAATTGAAATAACAAAATACAATATTGATGAAAGAATCAAACAGAAATTAAACTGATCAAATACATATTTGATCAGTATCTTTTGACTGCATAAATGACATATATAAAAATTAGGCGTGAGGCACCATGAATCCATTGATATTAAACAAAAACTTAAAGAGAAAAACTAACAACAATTATCTCAATCAACCAAAACAACAATTAATATTTAAGTTAATGAGAGGAGTTAATGGGAGGAATAAAAGTAACGGTTTGACATTAAATGAGAGGAATAACTCCCAAATAAATGCACATTAAAAATCCAATTCATTGTCTTAGGTAAAGCAATATGTGAATTAATTTGTAGCTCAATCTACAAATGGGAGGAATGACTCCCATTCTTTATATGCTAGAAATGTAACTGAAATACGTGCCTCAATTTGGACCGTCATTTATTTGTCCAAACTGTGGATCACCGTCTAACAGGAAAAACACCATTGTCCCTTATAATATAGATATATAAAGAAACAAATCTAATTAATTTTTTTCCATAAAATCTCTCCAATTAAGATTAGATCATACAAAACTTTTTAAATCATCCATGGCTAACCAAAAATAAGATTGATAATATAAAAAAATTAGTGGGAAGATATTATTTTTATCTTCTTTTAAAAGTTTCCGAAAATAATAAAGTTACCAGATATATGTTTTTTATATATTACACATGTTAATTTTAAGACTTTTGTTAAAACGAGAGCAAAAAGTAATCTAAGAAGAACGAAAATCATAGTCGACTAGCTAACTAGGCCGACTTGCATAGTGATTCGAATATTGTTATTTCTCATACCAAAATATCTGTCGATTTCCTCCATCCTCATCGCACCTAGTAACCCAACCCGACCTATCTAATTCAATCCAGGGTCTAGTTATCAGAAGGAAAAACAAGGAAATAATGTCGAAGTTATATGTCTTCGTGATCATCAATGAAAATCACCATTAAAATCTAAGTGTTGTTTATGAATCGTCAATTGTAACATCACCATGATTTCGACACTTCTCCCCTAAGATTCGCCCAGAATGGTTGGCTATGAATATTCATATTTTGGAAGTAATCTCTAAGGTTTAGAAGATAATATTCAACCCGTAACACTTCCTTTTCCCTTTTCAAAGCAGTTAATTTAATTTACTATCATAGGGAAAAAACTACATATGATCATGGCTTTGGATGTTGGTTTTAACTCACGTTAACAAATAATTGATGAAAACACAGTGAATAATTGGTTTCACCTCTATTCATATATACACGAACGTGAACCATCAAAAACTTGTGTGTACTTTGTTTCCAGTTCTCGTTTAGATTTGTTGTATCTAAATATATATTTAGATGACACAAAGTAGGGTTTGGTTTTTAAAAAAAGAAGAACGAATTCTAAATCTTATGATTCTAAAAATTTGACATAGGTTAGGTTAGGTTCGCTAACATGTAAGGGCAGTGTTGTCCGAGTCAGCATTTAATATCTAAACAACCTATTTAGTGAGTCGAACACTATTTTCGCTCTCCCTGGATTCACTTTTTGCTCCCCTTTAATAAAAATCAATTTTATTTTATTAATAATCTAGCCATCATTTAATAAACATAGTCGTAACATTTTCTCTGTTCTCCTTGATATATTTACTTTGTCAAAGAGGACAGATAAAAAAATGCGGAGGGAGTAATATATAATTTTTTCATAATTTAACTGCTTTGAGAATATATTGGTGCCAAATACAAACCTAATTAAAGGCAATGAAATATTGAGTTAGCCTTGCTATTGGTGCCAATGCTTCTATTTAGGAGTGTATTTCTTTTCAAATGTTTCAAACTTCCAATCACTATTGGTTCATACCGTTGAAAAATAGTGTACCAGAGATGAAAACAAAAAACAAAAAAGAATGTCGTAACATTGAACTTCAAAGTCTTGCGATTCTTTTCAGCAAATATTTCGACCCTTCCCAAATAATTGGCGAGTACAATTGGTTAATGAAATAATGCTTTCAGGATACGATGAAGCACTAACATCGTTGTTGGATTCAAGAGTTATACTCCCTTGATCCAACCAAGAACACGCAGTATGAGATTCTGATGATGCTTAATGAGAAAATGAAACAGAGATTTTGATGTTGTTTCAGATGATTTCAAAGGAAAACAATCACTATTTGTAGGGTACTTGCATCTTTTCAAGATGTATGTTCATCACTAAAGGATACCTCAATCAGTATCAATGGTGGTCTTTGGGAGAAAACGCTTCTGTTAGAATTCAAATCAAGTCCAGTCGTTTTATAAAAGAAACCGCCGGGTAAGAAGGTCCGTCTTTTTCATAACAGAAACTGGCGGGTAAGAAGGTCTGGTCATTTTATAAAACAAACGTCTGGGTAACTTATTGATATTATAGAAAATATCCAACATTCTCCTCCTATTTTCAAAAAAATAAATAAAAACTTTTAAAACAGAGTGGTTGCATCGTAAAGTGACTGCCTACGTACCCGAGTGGGATCAAGCCAAATTAGTTCACGCTCAGTTGGGAAATAAACATCATCGTAGAAATCAATAGATAAATGATGGGTATGTTTCGGATTTGAATCCTCACTTAGTGTAAGAAAAACAAAGCTTTATCGGGGTTCAGTGGTGAAACCAGTCTTGAACCAAGTACCCCATGCCATAAAACCGACATGTCAACACATACTAATTTCAGAGATTGTGTGTTCTAAATCCCAGCACGTTAATGGCCATGTGCTTATCCTGGATTCATGAGTCTTCTTCAAAGAACTGTCTTTTTCTCTTAGGAATACATCCTGATCTTCATAGGTATGTAGTTAAGTCTCTAACGTACTTCTGTGATACACCTGTGAACAATTAATCAAGACAGTTCGAGTTGGCTTCTTCCAAAACGAGATCTCATCAAGTAAGTTTCTAAACCATTGTGCCTCCTTACATGCATCTGTAAGCACTATCAATTCTGACAATATTGAAGAATCAGAAATACAGGTTTGCTTCTTGGAACTCCAAGACACAACAACACCTCCTAATGTAAATATCCATCCACTAGTTGACTTGGACTTGGATTTTACATTATTCCAGTTAGCATCATTGTATCCTTCTAATACAGTGGGATAGCCTTGATAGTGCAACCCATAATCAATGGTTCCCTTCAAGTAAGCTAACACTCTTGAAACGCTCTCCAGTGTTCAACTTCTGGATTACTTGAGAAACGACATAACACTTCCACGACTTGGGCTATGAGCATACATAAGACTTCCAATAACACTGGAATACTCAAGTTTCTTATGAGCGCGACCATTATACTTCATTAACTTTACATTAGGGTCCAAAGAAGTGATGGACGGAATTTCATCAAAAAGAATATACTTCTTGAGAAATTTCTCAATGTAATGAGATTGGGAAGCCAATTCATCTCACTTTATTAGGATTTTAATTTGTAAGATCACATCAGCGTCTCCTAAATCCTTCATGTCAAAGTTAGAACTAAGAAACTTTTTTGTTTCTTCTTCACCAGATATGTCAGATCCAAAAATAAGCATATCATCAACATACAAGTAGAGAATTACACATCCAGAACTATCATGCTTACCACATCATTAACAACAAAACCATATGACAAAACTACTTTTTCAAACTTCTCATGTCATTTCATGGGAGCTTACTTCAATCCATAGAGAGATTTAACCATTTGATGAATAATTAACTTGTGAACAGATGCAAGTGCAGTTAAACAACGAATAGATGAGATGCGAGCAACAGGAGCATATGTATCAAAGTAATCCATTCCATGTAATTGCTTATAACCCTTATCAACTAATTTGGCTTTGAACTTATCAATGGAACCATCTGCACTCAACTTTATTTTGAATATCCAACATGATTTATGCCTAGAGGTAAATCACAATATATCCAAGTACCTTTAGACAAAAGTGAATTCTTTTCATCATTGATAGACTCTTTCCAAAAACTAGCATATCTGGAACTCATGGTCTCAACATAAGTTTTAGGATCATCATCAACATGCATAACATACTTACTAACACTAAAAATTACATTCTTACCTTCTATAAAATATATTTTAAAATCTAAATCAAAGCTTCTCTCTATTCTTGCTCTCTTAGGGAAATTCCTATGGTAATGGTCAGATGAAAACTTTTGTTGAGCCAGGTGGATGACCAAACAGGTTTTTCCACAATGGTAAATCATTGGGCGGTTGATCATTAAGCGCCAGAGCTTACGACACACGCTATCTTTCGAAGAAAATGCGCCGGCGTTGGAAGAACAAGCGCCAGCGCTTAAAGCACAAACGCGGCGATTGAATTTAGAACATTGGCGTTTGTAGCAAAAACACCAACGGGTAGTTTTTTTAAAATTCAAAATTCACTTTTTACCTTACCTCTATAAATTACCATCATTTTCAAACAACTCACTCACACCAAAATTCACTTCTCTTGAATTTTCTCTTCTAAAATCTATTTCAATTTTTGAGTTTATTGTTGGTGAAATGGCTGAAAAGGCGATCACACTTTTTTGCCATGCAAAACTTGAAGCTGTTGTTTCTAAGATATGTGGGAGTTTTAAAATGATTGAAAATTAAAAGAGGGAAGTGCAAGTTTTTGAATTTGCTCCAAGAAAATGTTTCGCTAAAAGGCAAAGAAGAGCTCCAGTTTTGAAAGTTAACAACAAAAATTCAAAAACAAAGGCGAAACTTTCAAAGAGCGCGTTGAATGGAAGATATGTCAAATGAAGATAAACATGAGGCCAAAACTTGTACTTGATTTTTATTGAAGTTGTTTAGTACTTTTTATTATCGTCTAAGTTTATATCTTGTAAAAGAATTGGCAGTAATATCAATGAATGAAAATATTTAGATTTTAAAATAGATTTCCACTTCAGATTAAGCGAAATTTATTACAATTTAAATTTGCAAATAACATCAAACTACATTTTAATAAACTACAACAAAAACATCAAACTACATCAAATCCAACGACATTCTCTTTGTAGAGTTCATAACATTCAAAATGCTTAAACTCTCTTCCGATTTGTTCAGCAAATTTGGTCTGAGCGATGGTTTTCTATAAAACAGATAAACAACAAGTTCAGATATTTATGATGCAGTTGATTAGTGAGGACAAAGGTAAGATACTCACCAGTTCTTCGTTGGATAATCCAGAATAGCTACAGTGAACCATCCACAAAACTTCCGTATAATGTTTGACTTCCTTAGTGATGAATGAAATTATTGGTTCTAGGCTTACTATTTATAATGGTTTCGTTCCGCGATGCTGCAAAATGTCCCAATACTCTTTCCCAGAAATAGTCATTGTTCATTGGTCTCATCATACGATATAAAAAACATCGAACAAGAGTAACATCTTCTTCCATTGTAAAGACCGGGAGCGGCATTTGAGTGCAGTACAAATGTGCTTGAGATGGACCATCTTTTAGAATTCTAAAACACGCTTCGTAATGAAAAGGTTTTCCGTGAGCTTCCTCCCAATTATCAAGAGCTGTTTGGATCACTTCATCTTCAGTTACACCGATGAACTTTTCTCGATCAATTTCCATTACCAGAGAAAGAAATGGCTTGACTGCAAGCCTAATAGATTGAAAGCGAGCACGCAATCGACGAGCATCTCGGTTTCCTGGGTTTCCCGTCAGTCAGAAGAACATTGAAAAGACGTTCTCCCAAAAATAAGCGTCTTGAAAGCCCATAGCAGTGATTACCCCATGGAAAAAATATGCTATGCATATAGTTATATCCTCTTCTTCAGTAAACTTGGGACCACGATTTCTAACAGATTTCTAGAGAGTGAGAGAGATTAAGAGTTTTAGAAAAAAAGAAGAAGAAGAAGATGTGATTTTGGAGATGATAAGAATGGAATTTATAGGTCGAGAAAGAAAATCAAGTCGTTGGAAATTTAGTCGTTGGCGTTTGTAGTATAACTGCGTGGCTTTCCTTTAAGCGCCCGTTTGAATTACCATATGAGTTGGCGTTTGTAGTAAAACCGCGCGACTTTACTAAAACCGCGCGACTTTACTAAAACCGCTCGTTTGAATTATCATCGCGTATTTTTTTTGTTATAAATACAACACTAGGGGTGGCCTCTCAACCAAACTAACAGATTTCTTTCTCAACATCCACCATGTTTTCTAAAGGCAAAGCGAAGCAAATATTATGTGTCGAAGCAAAATAGGTTTGTCTATTATGTTTCATGGATAACCACAGTCTTATGTAATGACCTTGGATGTATTTCAAAGTGTCCACGGGAAGGTTCTTCACCATCAAAATGGTAACTGAATCACAACCGGAAAAGCTCAGGTATTTGCAATGTCAAGATCCCAGCTGTCTAGAAGAACCACATATGCTAGATGATGCTATGAAGATTAAAAAAGAAGAAGAAGAAGAAGAAGAAATTGCAACACTCTACAAAAACTTCAAACTTAAAGAAAAATTGAAGAATGAGTTATTACACTGCAAGCATTGTGGATATGGAGATCACGAATACAAACATTGTCCACAGAGAATCAGTGGATGCTCAAAGCCCGATTGCAAGACTTTTATGCATTTGCGGACTTCTTATGAAGAGGAAACATATGGAAGACATTTATGGGAATGTCCTAAGTGTTTTTTTGTGGAGTGGGTTGATTGAAGTTGAAGGAAAAATCGATTCATTTTGGTATTATGTTATTTAGTTTGTTGTTTATTTTGTGTTATTACAATTATCTAAAACCAAACATGTGGATGTCTTCATATTTGCATCATCAATATCATAAGTAATTTAAATTTTTCCTGGATTAAACATTGCACCATCAATCTCATAAATAAAAACATATTGCATTGAACAACCACATCATACATGAGAATAAAATAAATACATTAGATTAAAACAACTACTACATAGGTGTCAATTCTTGGCGGGTGGTGGAATTCTTAGGGCGATGTAAGGATCGTATTTGATGAGCACCCTAAGAATGTTGAAACAAGCATGGAAGTCGAAAGGACAACCGCGGTGAGATGATGGCCACATCGCTAGAGTCCTGGGTTCCACTTCATGTTCGGTTTCACCGATGAGCTTATTTTTGTGATTCTCCACTAGTTGAGCGACGAACTCCAATACATTACAACTAATTACACTAAAACGATGCGCCAATCCGTGACAATCACGCCCATTAATGTTCATCATTTCAGCGGCGAATATTTCATAAACTTTCTCCCAGAACGTCGATTGGGATACATTCATACCGATATCGGCAACATTTTGTGTGTGAAAAACATAGGCTTTGCAAATAGCTAAATCCTCTTGTTGAGTGTATCTAATACCACGAACTCTGGGAGCCATTTTTGTAGATGATTTGAGAGTGAAGAATGTTTAGAATGTGTGAATTTAGAGTTGAAATGAGGAGTATTTATAGAACTCAAAAAGTATAGCCATTAGATCACAAGAGTTTTCAGCCGTCCAGATTCAGCCGTTGGCGCTTCTATGAAAAACGCGGCGCTTTCAGGAAAGACGTTGGTGCTTTAAGCAAGAGCGCGCATTGGAAATACAAGCGCCAGCATTTTTGGCTCAAACGCCAGCGCTGGTGCGAAGCTCGCCCGACCTTTCATCAAGTGCGCGCAACATGTTTCAAATCAATAAACAAACCAACAAATTTGTTGGTTTGAACATCCATTTTTCATGTTTGTTGAGTCCATAGTGGGAGCAAAATGAAAAAACTTGAAGCTTGTTCATTCCATAGGAACTACTCTTACTCCTTCTAGATTCGATATCTTCAATAGGTTCTGAAATATCTACCATGTCTCGAGTAGGAGCAGAATGTTCATCATTGTCATTAGTATCCACTGGGTTGTATTTGGGAACTATTCTTATTTAAATTCTCAGAAAATTCTATAATCTCAAAAATGTTAAGCATTAAAAATCTGTAAGTGTTATTGTTAAGACAGTAACCTACAAAAGCACATTTATAAGCCATATTTCCTAACTTAGGTCTTTTAGACAGGCTTCCTAACATACGTTAAACAACCCCAGACCTTAAGTATTCTCAAATTTGGTTTTCTGCTAAACCACGATTCATAAGGAGAAACATTCTTCTTTTCCAAAGGAGCTCTATTCAAAATATAGCATGCAGATAACATAGCTTCACCCCACAAAGAATTAGGCAAATTAGAAATAATAAGCATAGCATTAACCATCTCAACCAAAGTTCTATTTTTCCTTTCAGCAATACCATTTTGTTGAGGTGTATAAGGTACAGTAAATTCATTAATTAAACCATGCTCTTGACAAAAGAATTTAAATTCGTTAGGAAAGTATTCACCACCATGATCAGAACGTAAAATCTTAATATTTTGTCATAATTGTGTCTCTACTACTACTTTGTATATATTAAACATATCAAAGACATCATCCTTAGATTTCATCAAGTAAGTATAATCATACGTAGTACAATCATCAACAAAAGTGACATTGAAAAAGCGGGGGTCTAACAACACCACCCAATATTTCGGTTAGCAATCTGTATGGAAAAACTCCAATATACTTTTTATGAGAATCAACGAGACAGTTAGACTCAATCAATAAAAAGATATATCAAAGAGTTTATATCTCAATCTCTCGATTTGATCTTTACTCAAGCAAATGGAAATCTGCGAGTCTTTATCAAAGAGAGATAACTTGGACGGTACCAAAGACCAATGTCCAAGGATCAATCAATATCAATCAACAACCAAAGGTTGGATTTCCAATCGATGATCTTTAACGCACAACCTATATTATTTCAATTATATAAAAAATATAATGCGGAAAAGAAATAAAACAAACTCCAGAAGTTTTGTTAACGAGGAAACCGCAAATGCAGAAAAACCCCGGGACCTAGTCCAGATTGAATACACATTGTATTAAGCCGCTACAGACACTAGCCTACTACAAGCTAACTTCGGACTGGACTATAGTTGAACCCCAATCAGTCTCCCACCGATCCAAGGTACAGTTGTACTCCTACGCCTCTGATCCCAGCAGGATACTGCGCACTTGATTCCCTTTGATGATATCACCCACAAATAAGAGTTGTTGCAACCCAAAATCGCAGACTTGATAATAAACAAATCTGTCTCACACAGAAAAGTCTATCAAAGGATAAATTTGTCTCCCACAGAAAAACCCTAGGTTTTTGTTCCATCTTAAGATATAAAATCAAGGTGAACAGGAACCAATTTATAATCCGGTCTTATATTCCCTAAGAACAGCCTAGATTAATCAATCACCTCTCAACAATCCTTCTTGACTACACAAGCGGTTTGTCGAGGAATCACAAACAGTGAGACGAAGATGTTTGTGACTTCTTTATCTTGCCTATCTGAGAACTCTCACGATCTCAAGTCAATCAAATATTGTACTCGTACGATATAAGATGCAAGATCAGATCACACAACTACGATAAAAGTAGTATCGGTATGGCTTCACAATCCCAATGAAGTCTTTAAGTCGTTAACCTGTTTTTAGAGAAGAAAACCAAATGTTAAAGGAGAATCGACTCTAGCGAGCGCACTAGTATCACACAGACATGTGGGGATTAGTTTTGCACAATGCTAGATGTCTCCTTTATATAGCCTTCAAATCAGGGTTTTCCCTTAGGTACAAAGCAATCCTTATTCACCGTTAGATGAAAACCTGATTTAGATTCAAGCTAATATTTCTCAACCGTTAGATCGAAAACTTAGCTTGTCACACACACTTGACACAATTAGAGAGTTGTTCAATTGCTACGAGATCTTATGTAACTACACAAGACACAATTGAAACAAAGATGACTCGATTCGATGAATCGTCCCATGAACTTTATAGCCACGGTTTGCATAAAGCATTCCTTAGTAATTTAAGTTTCATGTTCAGAGCACATCTTTAGATCATAACCACTTAAGCTCACAAACAAGTTCGCGTACTTAAGGCAACCGGCAGTGTTTTCCAAACTCAACAGAAAATCTCGGCAAAGAGACTTCCGCCAGTTCGCGGACTAAACACGCAAACGAGTTTTTGGAAAATCCCAGCAGAAATTCTCGGTAAGAGAACTTCCGTCAGTTCGTGGACTGAGTTCGCGGACTTGGCAAAGCCAATTCCTCCGGTTTCTCTCAATCAACAAAGTTCGAAAAACTTCAGATTAAGGAATACATGGTTATGTAATCTAAACTCTCATTCCAATCATTGAGACATTTTCAGAGGACGTTATATAGCCGTTTATCACAGACCGTTTCACGTCAGAGAAATTCTCAAAGTAATTGAAACTTTTCATGACTTTCGTCACTAGGTGAAGATAAACTTGATCAAAGCGAAACGCTTTACCAACACACGATTTCGAGAAAAAGATAAGTAGTGAATACTCGGCTCGAAATGTCAAATGTGTATGATCCAGTCTATATAGTATACGACTTTTTTTCTCATAAGAAGTATGAGATATAATAGATAGACTTTTGAGTGATAGATAAGTTTAAGTTCAAGTCTCCACATATCTTTTTATTGATGAAGTTCCACGGTTCCTTGTGTAGATCTTCGTCGTTGTATGATGAATCGCCATGAAGTCCTTGAGCTCAACTACACTTTTCTATCCTAGTCCGAGACTTGGATATAATAGACTAGAAATCAAGACTCATAGTTTTGATCACTAACATTGACAAACATGCTTGATATAGCAACGCATGCGAGGTCGACCGAGCTATGCTCTAACAATCTCCCCCTTTATCACTTTTAGTGACAAAACTATTAATACATATGGAATACAAAAAAGATAAACTTTACTGGCTCCTATTCCATTGTCTAATCTTCAACGTTCCTTGAAATCTTCGTCCTTCCAAGTACTCCAATGATCCCAAAGGTTGTAAGTTTAGCACCACCGTTGTTGAAGATCCGTAGCTATAACAATGAGAGAAATCGAGATTCTCGATCATTATTATATAGTGTCATAGTATCATTATGTAACATCAAAGTCCAATTGCATCACGACTTTAACAACAATACTACGGTGATATGTATCACTCCCCCTTAGTCAATACTCCATCTCGATCATGGAAACCACTCCCCCTTACACAATGATCCGAAAACCATATGTATTTGTAGTGTGAACTACATTATTTCTCCCCTTTTTTGTCAATAAAATTGGCAAAGGTAAAAGAACGGGATCATAATGAAATTTCCACAAGAGACATTCATAGACTAAAAGAAAAATACATACCGACTTAATTTAGATGCAATCATAAAGCCGAAGCTAAATGCATTCATGAAGGAGTTTTAAGATACAAGATAACCCCTATAAAATTCCACAGCCGCACACCCCGCAAGATATTACCATTAAGCACAAGTTCAAAAGAACTCTCTCCCATTTGATGTCATTCCCGAGAGAACAACAAGAGTGGTGGGCCCGGAGATATGTATAAAATTAAGCGCAATAAAAACGCGGGCCTACAGTAATACCGCAAGTGCACGGTCGTCAGTTGTAGCTCGTGCAAGTACGGGTCGATCCACAGAGATCGGGTGTGTTTGGAATGTTTATAGCTATTTGGGCTCTAAATTGCTATTGTTGGGCTTTGGGTACCAATGTATTTTGGTAACCAATGGGTTATGATTGTGCTTAGGGCCTTTGAATGATGAACTGAGAACTTGGGCTTTGGTCTCTGAATTAGGCTTTTGATTAAGCCCACAGTTGACTGAATTGGGCTTTGAGCCTTAACCTAAACTGTGGCTGGGCCTTAATGAAATGGGCTTTAGTTTGTACAAACAATGGACAGTGGGCTTAGCAGCACAACAGCAGCAGCAGGGGAAAGAAAAGGCAGCTGCAGCAGCAAAGAAAAGAAAGCAGCAGCAACAGGGAAAAGGCAGCAGTGCTGCACAAGCAATGCAAGGCAAGTGCACAGCAGCAACAGCAAGGAAGAAAATGCACAGCAGGAGAAAATAGCAAACAAAAGCAACACAGGGCAACACAAGGCAATGATGAACAAAGGCAGTTAACAGGAAATACAATGGAGAAAATTTACAAGACAATGACTAAACAAGAAGAGAACAATGCAAATGAACCAAGGCCTAAGCCAAGGGCAAGGATGATAGTGAAACTGAAATGAAGCAGAACTAAGGCACTCTTCTAGAGTGGGAAGAGAACTAGCTTGCTCATTGTCACTAGTGAGCACTAGTTTCTCCCCACTACTCATTCAACACAATGCATCAAAGTTTTAATCTAACATTCCATTATTTCACAGTGAGCAACAACTAACAGATACATTAACATTGAACTAACATGGAATTGAACCTAAACAGGATACTAACAGGATATTGCACATTCAACAGGAACATTAACAAGATATGAAAGTCTAACAGAACTTTAACAAAATTGAACTAACAGGATACATACATTAACAAAATTGAACTGAACATGGAAATTAACAGAACTTGAAAGTCTAACAGAACTAAGTTCTGGACACTGGCTAGTCCAGCATAAAGTTTTTACAACATCCCAAAGTTCCTATTTATACCCACAGACACAATTAGGGTTCTCACCCATTTTCCCAAAATTCCAAAATAAAACAGTACAATTAGGTTTACTGTTTTTCTAATGTCATGGGTCTAATTGAGCCCATTCCCCTACTCTAATCCTCTCCTGGTACGGTCCCAACATGAATTAGGGTTTCTAGAAAAAACCCCCAAATTACAGAGAAATTAGGGCTTGAAATTAAACTCACCTAACATGTGATTTGACGAGTCTTCTTTCGACCCATTCTCCTCCTCAGTCTCCTGCTCCATTCCCATGCTTCAATTACGTCTTATAGCCTCACCTAGTTTATTGATTTATCACCTAGGGTTTCAGTGGTGAAAAATCAATAAGTTAGATGGCTATAGAGGTAGGGGAGGTAGCTACGGCGTGTAGGTGGTGTTTGGTGGTGATTTGGTGGAGGTTAGGTGGTAGAGATGGTGGTGACAGAGGTGGAGAAGGTGGTGGTGTACGGTGGAAGGGGAAGGCTCTGCAAACAGGGAGGTGATGGAGGAGAGGGGCTCGACTGTTTTGGGAAGAAGGGGGGTGTTTGGTTAGGTGGTAAGGTTCGGTTGCTAGGGTGTTAGGCGGCTTCATCAAATTGGATGAACAGCGAGGATGAGCCGTGGGATGTGGAGCTGGTAGGTAGATCGGACGGTGATGCGGAGGAAAGCGAGGAGCGACCGTCGGATGAAGGGATACAACGAAACGAACGGTACTTGATGGAGTTAGGTACTGTAGTGTAAGGCGGAGATATCAAACTTCGATGCACAGCAAGGGAGCAACCGTTGGATTCAACTACCATCTAATCTGAAGGCTTGGAATTTCATCGCTGTGGTGCTTGGCAGAGACTTCAGATTTTGATGCTCTATGAAGGAGCGACCATCGGATGCTTCTGAGAACTGATCTGATGGCTGAGAACGGAGGCGTTTTTGTGTGTAGAAAATGAGGTTGTGCGCACCATTCTTCGCGGCTTCCTTGCGTGATTTCTCCCGGCTTTTCACTACTTTTCTGCTCTTTTTGCTCCGCAAGTCATCCAGACTTTATTTATCACCTAAAAATGCAAAATTAATTAATAAAAATATTTATTCTTGAAAACAATGAAAATACAGAATATGGGATAAAATGTAGAATTAATGCACAAAAGATGAGTTAAATGCCAACAAAAAGGGATAAATATATACAATATTTGGCACTCATCAAATACCCCCAAACCTGAATTTTACTTGTCCTCAAGTAAAACAAAACTAAGGAAATCCTAACTATACCACTGTCGCTGGTCTCTCGAATGCATTTAGCGTATGCACTAAGCCTTTTAAACCACTAAGTGTCCCTAGTGGACGAGTTGAAGTCTCGTGAAGGTTTGCTTAGAACGTACCTACAAAGTTCTAGGTCAAAATATAAGCTCAGATTCCATCAAATGTGACATGTGCAAAATAGTTAAGCTCACAGCAAAATGGAGATGTCAATCTAGCTATCAAAGGCACAATCCTAGCACTGATAACAAATAAAGACATGTGATAAGAGTGTAAAGTGTATCTACACATGTGTAAAGAAAGATCTGAAGTTATGACTACTAATCACCAAGAGATAGTTTCTCAGGCTAAGAACTGAGGTCGAAATCTAGCTAGCTGTCCGGACTTTACGAGAATTGTGAATGAGTTGGAGGTATTTCACAATTACTCGCGTTGTACATCAATGGCATACACCCTCCTTGCTTATTACAAAGAAACAACAAAATGACTATTTACATGACTCTTATTTACATTGACTATTCTCTTTTTATTTTTGGAACAAGAGATGATGGAATTGATAAATACTTGATTTTTTTGTATTTTTCTGATTTTTCTGATTTTTTTTTTTTTTTTTTTTGAATAAGGAAACACTTTTGATACATAACAAGAAGAAACAAAAAATTACATGACACTTTGCAAGAGGTAGCCCTTTTTGATGCACCCAGTTAAATTCGATGGTTGTTTTTCTTAATGTAACCTCCACCTTCTATCCCAACCAACCAAAGAACAAGCTAGTCAAGTTTCGTTCAGTATTCTAAAGTGATTGGTAATCGTAACTTCCTATCAAACACCTTGAAGATCGAGGCCATACATGTATTGGTAGATCGTGCGCGTGCAAATTTCTTATCACTATGTGAATTGTGCTAGAATCAGGGTGCCTAAATATCTAGACTAAGACTCCTAATAATTACATATTTGCACAAGAGTCAACATTTCAAGGTAAACGAGCTCCATTTTTATGTTTTTATCATTTTTCTAATTTTTTTTGGAATTTTTCAATTTTTTCAAAAAGATGGAGTTTTGTTTTCAATTATGGCATATTATCGTGGTATCTACTCTATCGTGTTTTCTATACCCCCAAACCTGAACTAAACATTGTCCTCAATGTTTAAAAATATGGAAAGAATTAGAATGCAACATATGGAAAGGGACATGCTGAGTAGAGTAAAAGGAGAGAGAATACCCGATTTCGGCGAAAGCAGAATTAAAACTCCGTTATCCAAGGCAAAACTCCAACATATTCGGAGTCACAATGGATGAGCACAAAATATATACAAAAGGAATTTTAACTAACACATTATCTACAAGAAAATTTGGTTTTTAATGGGATTGGACTTTTTGGGAAAAATTTGGTTTTGTCGGGAGACATTTGGCTTTGATGGGAAAAAGAAAAATTTTGGTTTTTTAGGGAAACATTTGGAAAACTTTGGTTTTTATGGGAGAAATTTTTGGTTTTTGAAATTGGGAGCAAGCCCACTGTTGGTCCTCTAATGGAATGGGAGGAAGGCTGCGGCCCACGAAACACTAAGTTTTAATTTTGAAAGTTTAATTTGGCCCAGTTGGTTAAGGCCCGACGTTTGTTTTAAAACTTTGGTTTCGAGGTCCACTCTTGAGTGGAAACAAGCCCACAATCGGTTACAAGCTCAGCTGGGTTTAAACCCAGAGTCCAAAATACAAGTCCAATGAAAGAATTTAAACAAGCCCACAAATTAAACAAACAAGCCCACAAAAATTAATTACAAACCCAACAGAAAATAAAAAGCCCAAAAATTGGCTTTAATATTACAAGCACACAATTAAAAATTGGAAGCCCACAATTCGGGTTCTCTTAAATGGGTTACCTTTTAAGCACAGCCCAGCTGCTCTGATATTGTTGCAAAAACCCAGTTGGGCTTTGGTTCTTTTCCTTGGTGGCGTCCCAGCAGAGGAAAAACAGGTTCGGAACAGCAGGTCCAACAGCAAATGAAGTGAAGCAGATGCAGATGCAAATGCTATGCAGTGAAATGCAAAAATAGCTAATAAAAAACACAGACCCAAGTCCCCGGCAGCGGCGCCAAAAACTTGGTGGGCCCGGGGATGTGTCTATTTAAAGCGCAATAAAACGCGGGCCTACATGTAATACCGCAAGTGCACGGTCGTCGGTTGTAGCTCGTGCAAGTACGGGTCGATCCACAGAGACTGGGTGTGTTTGAAGTGTTCTAGCTATTTTGGGCTCCTAAATTGTTGTTGGTTAACTTATGAAGCCTTTTTGGGTTTTGGGCTTAGGGGGTTTGTTTTGGTCTTCTGGTGAGCTCAAGTTGTGCTCTGGGCTTTTGGGCTCAATGGGATTGAGCTAACAGTGGACTGTGGGCTTTTGATTAGACCTGGGCTTTGGTTTGTAAAGGGCCAATGGTTAAAAACCCAGGCTTTGGACTTATGGGCTTCTGGCTTAGTAGCAAAAGAGGAGTGTAAACAGTGGCTCTATGCCAAATTGGAAGCAAACCAGAGAACAAAAGAATGGCAAAAACAGCAAAGATTAAACAGACTAAAAACTAAACAGCAAAAGAAAGACAGTGAGAAAAATGGTGGAAAACAGTGTGTGAAAATGTGAAGAAAAACAGTGATACTAGATCTAAACAATGGCTGTGAGCCAAAGGCAAGAGTGTGAAGACAATACAGTTATAAGATAAAACAATGATGAGAACCTAGGCATACACTAGAGTGGGAAGAGAACCAGTTTGCTCACAGTCACTAGTGAGCACTAGTTTCTCCCCACTACTCAATCAACACAATGCTTCAAAGGTTTTAACTTATCATTCCATTACTCAACAGTGAACAACAACTAACAGTGAACTAAAGAGGGATAAAATACTAACATTAACAATGAACCTAGAGAATTAACAGTCACACTAACACAATACTAACAATGACACTTAAACATGATACTAAAAATTAAACTAAATATGTATAATGTATCAAACAGGGAACAAAAATTAACAAGGAACAAACATTAACAAAACAAGAATCATTGCTAAACAGGAAACAAAAATTGAGGTAAAAAAATTAAAATTTAAAACACAACAGGGAATTAAAATTTAACATTAACAGGGAACTAAAATTTAACACTAACAGGAAATTAAAATTGAAACCCTAAATTGAAATTTAATTGAAATTTAAGAACTGAAATTAAAACTAAGGTATCCCATATTAGGGGGTATCTCGGCTAACCCAAGCACACCCCTCACACGTTCTACAAACCCATCTATTTATAGCACAACATTTCCCAAATTTCGAAACCCTAATTTTGAAATTAGGGTTTCCTCAATTTCAAAATTAACTCACCAAACTTGCGATTTGACCCTTCTTCTTTCGACCCATTCTTCTCCTTGGTCTCTTGCACCTTTCCCATGCTCCTATTTCATCTCTAGGTCACCTATTTCATCAACCTCTCACGCCTAGGGTTTCATGGATGAAACGTGAGAGATGGAGGGAATAGGGGTCTAGATAGGTAGGGAGTGATGATGTGGTGTTTGGTAGTGATTTGGTGGAGGTTAGGTGGTAGAGATGGTGGTGACAGAGGTGGAGAGGGTGGTGGTGTACGGTGGCGGACATGGGTTTTCTGCAGAGGGATGGGGAGATGGGGGAGAAGGAGAGCTCGACTGTTTTGGGAAGAAGGGGGGTGTTTGGTTAGGTGGTAAGGTTCGGTTGCTAGGGTGTTAGGCGGCTTCATCAAATTGGATGAACAGCGAGGATGAGCCGTGGGATGTGGAGCTGGTAGGTAGATCGGACGGTGATGCGGAGGCAAGCGAGGAGCGACCGTCGGATGAAGGGATACAACGAAACGAACGGTACTTGATGGAGTTAGGTACTGTAGTGTAAGGCGGAGATATCAAACTTCGATGAACAGCAAGGGAGCAACCGTTGGATTCAAATACCATCTAATCTGAAGGCTTGGAATTTCAGCGCTGTGGTGCTTGGCAGAGACTTCAGATTTTGATGCTCTATGAAGGAGCGACCGTCGGATGCTTCTGAGAACTGATCTGATGGCTGAGAACGGAGGCGTTTTTGTGTGTAGAAAATGAGGTTGTGCGCACCATTCTTCGCGGCTTCCTTGCGTGATTTCTCCCGGCTTTTCAATACTTTTCTGCTCTTTTCGCTCCGCAAGTCATCCAGACTTTATTTATTACCTATAAATGCAAAATTAAGTAAGAAAAAAATTTATTCTTGAAAACAATGAAAATACAGAATATGGGATAAAATGTAGAATTAATGCACAAAAGATGAGTTAAATGCCAACAAAAAGGGACAAATATATACAATATTAGGCACTCATCAAATACCCCCAAACCTGAATTTTACTTGTCCTCAAGTAAAACAAAACTAAGGAGATCCTAACTATACCACTGTCGCTGGTCTCTCGAATGCATTTAGCGTATGCACTAAGCCTTTTAAACCACTAAGTGTCCCTAGTGGACGAGTTGAAGTCTCGTGAAGGTTTGCTTAGAACGTACCTACAAAGTTCTAGGTCAAAATATAAGCTCAGATTCCATCAAATGTGACATGTGTAAAACAGTTTAAGCTCACAGCAAAATGGAGATGTCAATCTAGCTATCGAAGGCACAATCCTAGCACTGATAACAAAAAAAAGACATGTGATAAGAGTGTAAAGTGTATCTACACATGTGTAAAGAAAGATCTGAAGTTATGACTACTAATCACCAAGAGATAGTTTCTCAGGCTAAGAACTGAGGTCGAAATCTAGCTAGCTGTCCGGACTTTACGAGAATTGTGAATGAGTTGGAGGTATTTCACAATTACTCGCGTTGTACATCAATGGCATACACCCTCCTTGCTTATTACAAAGAAACAACAAAATGACTATTTACATGACTCTTATTTACATTGACTACTCTCTTTTTATTTTTGGAACAAGAGAGAATGGAATTGATAAATACTTGATTTTTTTGTATTTTTCTGAT
>NC_039364.1:232666721-232667616 GCF_003573695.1 Papaver somniferum | reverse complement strand
CAAGGAAACACTTTTGATACATATACAAAAGGAAACAAAAGATTACATGACACTTTGCAAGAGGTAGCCCTTTTTGATGCACCCAGTTAAATTCGATGGTTGTCTTTCTTAATGTAACCTCCACCTTCTATCCCAACCAACCAAAGAACAAGCTAGTCCAGTTTCGTTCAGTATTCTAAAGTGATTGGCAATCGTAACTTCCTATCCAACACCTTGAAGATCGAGGCCATACATGTATTGGTAGATCGTGCGCGTGCAAATTTCTTATCACTATGTGAATTGTGCTAGAATCAGGGTGCCTAAATATCTAGACTAAGACTCCTAATAAAAATACATATTTGCACAAGAGTCAACATTTCAAGGTAAATGAGCTCCATTTTTTTTTTTTTTTATGATTTTTCATTTTTTAATTTTTTTGGAATTTTGATTTTTTTCAAAAAGAAGAAGGAGTTTGTTTTCAATTATGGCAAATTATCATGGCATCTACTCTATACCCCCAAACCTAAACTAAACATTGTCCTCAATGTTTCAAAATATGGAAAGAATTAAAATGCAACATATGGAAAGGGACATGCTGAGTAGAGTAAAAGGAGAGAGAATACCCGATTTCGGCGAAAGCAGAATTAAAACTCCGTTATTCAAGGCAAAAATCCAACATATTTCAGCCGAGATCATATTGGATTAGCAAAATATATACAAAAGGAACAAAAAGGTTTTTTTTAAAAATTTTATCTACTGGATTATATACAAAAAAATCAACATACACCAAAAGTCTAAAGAGTTGAGGATCAACCCAAAAGAAAAAGTGTAGAGACATGGAAAGTTTCAAAACACTAAAATTGGACTTAAATGGGAGAAAAATAAAACTTTTTTTTTTTTTTTTTTTTAAAAAAAA
>NC_039364.1:232666352-232666711 GCF_003573695.1 Papaver somniferum | reverse complement strand
ACAATGGAGAAAATTTACAAGACAATGACTAAACAAGAAGAGAACAATGCAAATGAACCAAGGCCTAAGCCAAGGGCAAGGATGATAGTGAAACTGAAATGAAGCAGAACTAAGGCACTCTTCTAGAGTGGGAAGAGAACTAGCTTGCTCATTGTCACTAGTGAGCACTAGTTTCTCCCCACTACTCATTCAACACAATGCATCAAAGTTTTAATCTAACATTCCATTATTTCACAGTGAGCAACAACTAACAGATACATTAACATTGAACTAACATGGAATTGAACCTAAACAGGATACTAACAGGATATTGCACATTCAACAGGAACATTAACAAGATATGAAAGTCTAACAGAACT
>NC_039364.1:232655748-232666342 GCF_003573695.1 Papaver somniferum | reverse complement strand
TAAAATGCAACATATGGAAAGGGACATGCTGAGTAGAGTAAAAGGAGAGAGAATACCCGATTTCGGCGAAAGCAGAATTAAAACTCCGTTATTCAAGGCAAAAATCCAACATATTTCAGCCGAGATCATATTGGATTAGCAAAATATATACAAAAGGAACAAAAAGGTTTTTTTTAAAAATTTTATCTACTGGATTATATACAAAAAAATCAACATACACCAAAAGTCTAAAGAGTTGAGGATCAACCCAAAAGAAAAAGTGTAGAGACATGGAAAGTTTCAAAACACTAAAATTGGACTTAAATGGGAGAAAAATAAAACTTTTTTTTTTTTTTTTTTTTAAAAAAAAGAAAATAAAATTTGGTTTTTGAATGGAAGCAAGCCCACTGTTTGTCCTCTAATGGAATGGAAGGCTGCGGCCCACGAAACACTAAGTTTTAATTTTGAAAGTTTAATTTGGCCTAGTTGGTTAAGGCCCGACGTTTGTTTTAAAACTTTGGTTTCGAGGTCTACTCTTGAGTGGAAGCAAGCCCACATTCGGTTATAAGCTCTGCTGGGTTTAAACCCAGAGTCCAAAATACAAGTCCAATGGAAGAATTTAAACAAGCCCACACAAAATAAATACAAGCCCACAAATTAAACAAACAAGCCCAAAAATAATTAATTACAAACCCAAAATAGAGAAATAAAAAGCCCAAAAAATTGGGTTAATTATTACAAGCCCACAATTAAAGAAATTTGGAAGCCCACAGGTTGGGTTCTCTTAATGGAATGGGTTTAGGCTTACCTTTTTAGCACAGCCCAGCTGCTCTGATATTGTTGCAAAAACCCAGTTGGGTTTTGGTTCTTTTCCTTGGTGGCGTCCCAGCAGAGGAAAAACAGGTTCAGAACAGCAGGTCCAACAGCAAATGAAGTGAAGCAGATGCAGATGCAAATGCTATGAAATGAAATACTAAATAGCTAAAGAAAAACACAGATAAAACACAACACCAATCCCCGGCAACGGCGCCAAAAACTTGATAGGCCTCGAAAAGGGTATAGAAATTATCCCCGGCCAAAAACTTGGTGGGCCCGGAGATATGTATAAAATTAAGCGCAATAAAAACGCGGGCCTACAGTAATACCGCAAGTGCACGGTCGTCAGTTGTAGCTCGTGCAAGTACGGGTCGATCCACAGAGATCGGGTGTGTTTGGAATGTTTATAGCTATTTGGGCTCTAAATTGCTATTGTTGGGCTTTGGGTACCAATGGATTTTGGTAACCAATGGGTTATGATTGTGCTTAGGGCCTTTGAATGATGAACTGAGAACTTGGGCTTTGGTCTCTGAATTAGGCTTTTGATTAAGCCCACAGTTGACTGAATTGGGCTTTGAGCCTTAACCTAAACTGTGGCTGGGCCTTAATGAAATGGGCTTTAGTTTGTACAAACAATGGACAGTGGGCTTAGCAGCACAACAGCAGCAGCAGGGGAAAGAAAAGGCAGCTGCAGCAGCAAAGAAAAGAAAGCAGCAGCAACAGGGAAAAGGCAGCAGTGCTGCACAAGCAATGCAAGGCAAGTGCACAGCAGCAACAGCAAGGAAGAAAATGCACAGCAGGAGAAAATAGCAAACAAAAGCAACACAGGGCAACACAAGGCAATGAAGAACAAAGGCAGTTAACAGGAAAGACAATGGAGAAAATTTACAAGACAATGACTAAACAAGAAGAGAACAATGCAAATGAACCAAGGCCTAAGCCAAGGGCAAGGATGATAGTGAAACTGAAATGAAGCAGAACTAAGGCACTCTTCTAGAGTGGGAAGAGAACTAGCTTGCTCATTGTCACTAGTGAGCACTAGTTTCTCCCCACTACTCATTCAACACAATGCATCAAAGTTTTAATCTAACATTCCATTATTTCACAGTGAGCAACAACTAACAGATACATTAACATTGAACTAACATGGAATTGAACCTAAACAGGATACTAACAGGATATTGCACATTCAACAGGAACATTAACAAGATATGAAAGTCTAACAGAACTTTAACAAAATTGAACTAACAGGATACATACATTAACAAAATTGAACTGAACATGGAAATTAACAGAAGTTGAAAGTCTAACAGAACTAAGTTCTGGACACTGGCTAGTCCAGCATAAAGTTTTTACAACATCCCAAAGTTCCTATTTATACCCACAGACACAATTAGGGTTCTCACCCATTTTCCCAAAATTCCAAAATAAAACAGTACAATTAGGTTTACTGTTTTTCTAATGTCATGGGTCTAATTGAGCCCATTCCCCTACTCTAATCCTCTCCTGGTACGGTCCCAACATGAATTAGGGTTTCTAGAAAAAACCCCCAAATTACAGAGAAATTAGGGCTTGAAATTAAACTCACCTAACATGTGATTTGACGAGTCTTCTTTCGACCCATTCTCCTCCTCAGTCTCCTGCTCCATTCCCATGCTTCAATTACGTCTTATAGCCTCACCTAGTTTATTGATTTATCACCTAGGGTTTCAGTGGTGAAAAATCAATAAGTTAGATGGCTATAGAGGTAGGGGAGGTAGCTACGGCGTGTAGGTGGTGTTTGGTGGTGATTTGGTGGAGGTTAGGTGGTAGAGATGGTGGTGACAGAGGTGGAGAAGGTGGTGGTGTACGGTGGAAGGGGAAGGCTCTGCAAACAGGGAGGTGATGGAGGAGAGGGGCTCGACTGTTTTGGGAAGAAGGGGGTGTTTGGTTAGGTGGTAAGGTTCGGTTGCTAGGGTGTTAGGCGGCTTCATCAAATTGGATGAACAGCGAGGATGAGCCGTGGGATGTGGAGCTGGTAGGTAGATCGGACGGTGATGCGGAGGAAAGCGAGGAGCGACCGTCGGATGAAGGGATACAACGAAACGAACGGTACTTGATGGAGTTAGGTACTGTAGTGTAAGGCGGAGATATCAAACTTCGATGAACAGCAAGGGAGCAACCGTTGGATTCAAATACCATCTAATCTGAAGGCTTGGAATTTCAGCGCTGTGGTGCTTGGCAGAGACTTCAGATTTTGATGCTCTATGAAGGAGCGACCGTCGGATGCTTCTGAGAACTGATCTGATGGCTGAGAACGGAGGCGTTTTTGTGTGTAGAAAATGAGGTTGTGCGCACCATTCTTCGCGGCTTCCTTGCGTGATTTCTCCCGGCTTTTCAATACTTTTCTGCTCTTTTCGCTCCGCAAGTCATCCAGACTTTATTTATTACCTATAAATGCAAAATTAAGTAAGAAAAATATTTATTCTTGAAAACAATGAAAATACAGAATATGGGATAAAATGTAGAATTAATGCACAAAAGATGAGTTAAATGCCAACAAAAAGGGACAAATATATACAATATTAGGCACTCATCAAAGAGCGGCCTTAATTTCGAAAGAAAAGAAGGATTTTTAATTGGACACAAAAAACCATAGGAAAATGATTTTCTATATCCAAAACTCAATCAAATTAATCACAAGTAAACCCATGATTAATTTAATTGGAATACGCAACTAAATCAAACCACAAAAGTGATCAATTTAATTGATTGTGCTCAACATAAGTAAACTTACGGAGCTACGACTAAGGTAATCATACGGAGATGACTAACTTAATCGTTCACATACTCAACATAAGGAAAAACTTACGGAATATACGACTACATCAACAAATAAAACATAGTTAGTATAACCGTTCATATACTCAACACAAGAACTTGTGGAATATATCAAAACTCAACGATACTAATTACAAGAGAACTCATAATTAATGTAATTGGAATACAAACAACCAAACTAATCACGAAGGTAATCAATTTAATTGTCAAAAGTTTTGCTAGACAAAAGAAGACTTTCGGAGCAAATAACTAAATAAACAATCAAGATGATTAATTTAGTTCAAGAATGCTCAACATATAGCATCTCATGGAACAACCAACAAGGCCAATATTAATCGACATAGTTGTAAGATGCTCAACATAAGATACACAATGAAGCCTTCACGGTAAAACATAACAAAATGGATCAATGAAGATCAATACCCTGGAATACATAGAAGGATCTATTCTATCTTTCCATCACTATATGCATAATGACATAATAGGTTTTATCCTTGTCATACAAAAGATTTTACCTTATTTTCCGTCAAATAAATGACTGTAGGCATAACTTTTGTATTTTTCAAAAGTCCATTTGTCCTTTCATCAATACGAATAACAATTTATGAACGACTTTACTTTTGATAACATATGGGACCTTCAAGTTCACGGATGCAAACAATACATATCCCATAAAACAATTGCAATATCACAAAATCATAAAGATTAATACTGCAATAACAATCTTTGCTCTTAGAAGGTAGAATCAATCTTTTTCGCACGGATTTATACCAAGAGTGGTTACCAAAAGCGTATAAAAATATTTCCTTAACAAATAAGAACATACAAAGTCATTGACGACTATGCACCATAGTTCACATGAGATGATTGTGAACACTCAAGAATATATAGAAATGTGAACTACTACCCATTCTCGAACTTCCTTCTTTGTGATTCACCAACATCACTCTTGTAACAGCCACAAAATACCTTAGAATAGGATTTCTCCAAGAATCCCAGTGCCCAAGTCCAAGAGAATAGAACAAGTACAACGAAACGGAGCAAACACTAAAAAACAAGAGACGGGACAAATACCAATATTAACTCATCCAAATTCAACAATTCTCATCTCCATTTTGAAGGGAATTAAATAAGGAAGAGAATGCAAAAAGAATGAGGTAAATCCGAGTTCGGACGAAGAAGTTACAGTCAAAACAAGTTTACCAAATATCGACGTCAAGTATGCATACAGGTTTGCGAACTTAAACCCCTGGATTTTGATTTTGAATGTTGTTATGCATAATTGGTATGTTTACCATGTAGTCCAAACATCCCGAACTATTATTTTCAAACATAAACATTTAAGAACCTTAAACACATATCAAGTTAGGTAGAAATGAACGATAAGCAAGATTGTTATAAGAATTCTTAGCAAATAAAAGTACAAATCTTGCTCAAGTTTATAGACATACCTTTTTAGATGAATCCAATCGAATTTTACCTCCTTATCGAGCATAATCTGTGTGCCCCAATTCTTGTGCTTCCCTCACCGTATACAAAGCAGGGCATTCCTTATTGAGGATGCACTTCCAACACAATCAAGTTGCGTTGGGGTGAACAAAGTCTTGCTCACCACAAGTGACCTTTGGATTATCATGAAAGAGATCACTTTTAACAACTTCTTTTGACACCCTAACAAGAATGTCATGAAGTTTTCATTCCTTATACGAAAACGACATCTCCTTTCCAGGTGACCTTTGTTTCCAAAATAATGACAAATATAAGGAACGTTCTTACCCGGATTCATGTGTGCTGGTTTTGGAGGTTGATATACTTTGCTCTTTTGAACCTTAACTGCTGGAGAAGGTATGTCACTTTTGCCATCAGTGGAAACCTTTTGTTGAGAAGAATCACTAGCCTTGACAAATTTTACCTCTTTGCTAGTAATTGGAGCATTTATTCCCTTACAGCCAATCCTCGTGTATCACGATGATTTTTACTTGCTCCTAGCATAGTGGTTAATTTGCTTGAAATAGTATTAAACTTTTTCAATTCATCTTCCAACATCTTGATGTTATCAAGAGCAACAGCTAAATCAGCCTAAGGCGTTTTTCTCGAGCGCTTTCTCTGTCGTCAAAACTTGTTTGCTGGGAGTTAAACCTTACTTCAGACTCTGCAAATTTCTCTTCCAACAAATAGTACTTTTGATAAAGATTATCACATTCGAGTGACTTCATACGCAGGTTTTCCTCAGAATTCTTGAGGATCGATTTGCAAGAACGATTCGAAAAATAAACACCTGCGTAACATCTTCTCAATTTATTGTTTTCTCGACAGAGAGGAATCAGAAGAGGTGAGACATGAGAAGTTGTAATCTTCTTCATTTTCCATGAATCCAAAAACTTAACATACTCTGAGACTTCCTCATCAACATCTCTATCAATATCTGAATCACCTTCATCAGAAAGTTCATCCAACTGTTCTTCTAGGAGAGTTTCCCAATCAACAGTTTTTACATCAAGAGAATGTTTAGATATTGACTTAGATGTGACAGTTCTCTCAGGTGAATCCAAGCTTTTAGAATCATCTGGTAATTTCTGAACTGGTACGTTATTAAATATAGACTCGTCCATAATCAGATCGCTACAAACACATACTAATAAGGTCTTTAACGTGTTTTCCTGCTCTGATACCAATTGAAAAAGCGGGGATATAACAACACCTCCCAATATTTCGCTTAGCAATCTGTATGGAAAAATCCAATATACTTTTTATGAGAATCAACTAGACAGTTAGACTCATTCAATAAAAAGATATATCAAAGAGTTTATATCTCAATCTCTCGATTTGATCTTTACTCAAGCAAATGGAAATCAAAGGTTGGATTTCCAATCGATGATATTTAACGTACAACCTGTATTATTTCAATTATATAAAAAATATAATGCGGAAAAGAAATAACACAGACACCATAAGTTTTGTTAACGAGGAAACCGCAAATGCAGAAAAACCTCGGGACCTAGTCCAAATTGAATACACATTGTATTAAGCCGCTACAGACACTAGCCTACTACAAGCTAACTTCGGACTGGACTATAGTTGAACCCCAATCAGTCTCCCACCGATCCAAGGTACAGTTGTACTCCTATGCCTCTGATCCCAGCAGGATACTGCGCACTTGGTTCCCTTAGCTGATCTCACCCACAACTAAGAGTTGCTGCAACCCAAAATCGCAAACTTGATAATAAACAAATTTGTCTCACACAGAAAAGTCTATCAAAGGATAAATTTGTCTCCCACAGAAAAACCTTAGGTTTTTGTTCCGTCTTAAGATATAAAATCAAGGTGAACAGGAACCAATTGATAATCCGGTCTTATATTCCCGAAGAACAATCTAGATTAATCATCACCTCTCAACAATCCTTCTTGACTACACAAGCGGTTTGTCGAGGAATCACAAACAGTGAGACGAAGATGTTTGTGACTTCTTTATCTTGCCTATCGGAGAACTCTCACGATCTCAAGCCAATCAAAGATTGTACTCGTACGATAGAAGATGCAAGATCAGATCACACAACTACGATAAAGTAGTATCGGTCTGGCTTCACAATCCCAATGAATTCTTTAAGTCGTTAACCTGGTTTTAGAGAAGAAAACCAAAGGTTAAAGGAGAATTGACTCTAGCGAGAGCACTAGTATCACACAGACGTATGGGGATTAGTTTTGCCAATAATAGATGTCTCCTATATATAGCCTTCAAATCAGGGTTTTGCCTTAGTTACAAAGCAATCCATATTCACCGTTACATGAAAACCTGATTTAGATTCAACCTAATATTTCTCAACCGTTAGATCGAAAACTTAGCTTGTCACACACACTTGGGTAGACGTTTACTGGGTTTGTGAAAACCATGCCCAAACGTGTACGTGTATGTTGGTTCAACATAGTAACCCAAAAGGTTAACCATATGAGCATTTCATATTAACCTAGTTCTTCTTCACCATAACTAGTTCAATTGACTCAAATGAACTAGTTAGAGAGTTGTTCAATTGCTATGAGATCTTATGTAACTACACAAGAAACAATTGAAACAAAGATGATTCGATTCGATGACTCATGAACTTTATAGCCACGGTTTGCATAAATCATTCCTTAGTAATTTAAGTTTTATGTTCAGAGCACATCTTTAGATCATAACCACTTAAGCTCACAAACAAGTTCGCGGACTTAAGGCAACCGGCAGAGTTTTCCAAACTCAACAGAAAATCTCGGAAAAGAGACTTCCGCCAGTTCGAGGACTAGGTTGGCGGACTAAACACGCAAACGAGTTTTTGGAAAATCCCAGCAGAAATTCTCGGTAAGAGAACTTCCGTCAGTTCGCGGACTGAGTTCGCGGACTTGGCTAAGCCAATTCCTCCGGTTTCTCTCAATCACCAAAGTTCGGAAAACTTCGGATTAAGGAATACATGGTATGTAATCTAAACTCCCATTCCAATCATTGAGACATTCTCAGAGGACGTTATATAGCCGTTATTCACAGACTGTTTCACGTCAGAGCAATTCTCAAAGTAACTGAAACTTTTCATGACTTTCGTCACTAGGTGAAGATAAACTTGATCAAAGCGAAACGCTTTACCAACACACGATTTCGAGAAAAAGATAAGTAATGAATACTCAGCTCGAAATGTCAAATGTGTATGATCCAGTCTATATATCATACGACTTTTTGTCTCGTAAGAAGTAGGAGATAGAATAGATAGACTTTTGAGTGATAGATAAGTTCAAGCCTCCACATACCTTTTTGTTGATTTAGTTTCACGGTTCCTTGAGTAGATCTTCGTTGTTGTATGATGAATCTCCATGAATTTCTTGAGCTCAACTACACTTTTTTATCCTAGTCTGAGACATAGCTATAATAGACTAGAAATCAAGACTCATAGTTTTGATCAGTAACATTGGCAAACATGCTTGATATAGCAACGCATGCTAGGTCGACCGAGCTATGCTCTAACAGACATAATATTTGTTTCCATCACGAGTTATGGATTTGTAAGATCACCAATATTACTAATTCAAGCACGGAAGAATTTCTTATTCTATGTATTTTTGCTTGCACACAGATTTCACATTTAGAAACATTATTGAAATTGCAATCATAGATCAACCCTAATCTTTTCATGTTTCTAAGAGAACCATAATTCTCATGGCCTAATCTACCATGCCATATATCCGCAGAGTCAACAGTATAAGCAGATGCATTATTTATTAAATTTAGCTTAATCATCACGTTACAAGCATATCCTTGTCCAATAAAGACACCATTTTTGGACAACACAAACTTACTAGACTCATAGGTCGTCTTGAATCCATACTCAATAATCTCCAGAAAAAAGGTTTTTAACAATGTCCGGGACAACATTACTAAGAGTAACAGTCTTTCTTTAAGTAAACTAGAGTTCAACAGTGTATTTGCCAATTACTTTGCTACGCAGGTTATTTGTTGAAGTAACTTTGTTTCCTTCTCTAATAACCGGTTCGTATGTCTTGTAAAGATTTCTATCCTTACATATATAATTGGTTGAACCACTATCGTACCACCATCCACTATTATTATCAGCAAAAACGTTGACGACTTGCACTCCTATTACAAGTTTGTCTTAGACAATATTCGCTTCATTTTTCTTTTGTTTCTTTTGTTGACGACAGTCACGAGCATAATGGTTGTGTTTCTTACAGAAGTAGCAATCGCCCTTCGTATTCTTGCTGGGATGTTGCTTCTTAAACTGAGTATCATTCTTAGGTTTCAAAGAATTTTGTGCCTTAGATTCTTCTACAGTATTAACCTTAGAATGGTTTTTAGTTTGTTGACTATCCTTAATTTGTCGTTTACGAGAGTCCTCTTCTACACAAAGATGACGATGTAAATCTTTTAAGTCATAGTCAGCCTCATCATGCTTAAGTTTTTTTTATAACCATTCCAATAAGGAGGAGGACGAGAAAGAATAACCCCAACAAAAAAGGCAGAAGCAAGTTCAATTCCAGCATCCTTGAGATGATTAACAATGAGTAAAAGTTCGCTGATCTGGGCAATAATTGACTTACTGTCAACCATTTTAAAAAAATCCATGAAGTTGCAAATCAGGATTTTTTTATTGTTTGCTTCAGAAATCTTGTATTTGTTGTCAAGCGTAGTCCATAATTATTTTGCATAAGAAATACTTTGATGGTCATTGTAAACACTAGTCTCCAGAGCATTCAAAATATGACCACGACACATGAAATCATCTTCATAACGCTTCTTACGTCTGCCTTTCAAATCATCAGTTTCATCGGCTTTTGAGGCATGAATTTCCTCCAATCCATCTAGTGATCAGGATAAATTTTATGGTCTCTTGCCAGCGGGTAAAATTCTCACATCAAAACGTTCCAAGTAATTCATAGTCTGGTTCATGACTTGCAAGGACTGAGCAGCCGCGTTTTAAGTTTCACCTTCCATTATCGAAGAAAATATTTGCTGAAAACTGTTGAAAAAAAGGGTACCACGGGATGAAAACAAAGAGCAGAAAAGAATGTTGTAACACTGATCTTCAAAGCCTTGCGATTCTTTTCAGCAAATATTTCGACCCTTCCCAATTAATTGGCGAGTACAATTGGTCAATGGATTAATGCTTTCAGGATAGTGTGAAGCTCTAATAACAATCACAAAAGGATACCTCCAATCAGTATCAATGGTGGCATTTGGGAAAATACTCTTCTGTTAGAGTTCAAATCAAGTCCATAAAAGAAACCGCCCGGGTAGGTAAGCAAGTTCGGGCCTTATATAAAAGGGAACATTATCTATATACCCCTACTATGAGGCCCTTGCAAAAATACCCTTATGAACTTTACAAATACCCCTAAGCTTAATACATTACTAGAATACCCTCTTTTGTATAGTGTATATACAAAACCACTAACCACTATTCAAAAAAAAAAAAAAAACACTACCTCTACTGCCCAC